>NC_058412.1:111638182-111938182 GCF_002201575.2 Neomonachus schauinslandi | reverse complement strand
ATCCTCAAGTGTCATCATAGGTAATGAACGATCTAATGTTTTATAGAAAGGTAAAGGAAATTAAAATGTTATCGGCAGTTTGCTTTAGTATAAAAATCTAATTAAAAAAAACAGAATAAAACGTGCCATCTCTGTATTTTCAAGACTTTTGACATTCTGTAATCAATGCATCATTATAAAAGAATTGAAGCATGTCTACATTCATCTTCTCAAAAACAATTACAACTATTTGTCAACTTTTCTTTTTGCTAATTGGTAAAATTAAGTATTGAAAGCCCCAAAACTGAGTGTCGTGGACTGAAAGTTTGTGTCCCGCTCCAAGATTCACAGGTGTTGGTTTCCAAACCGGGGAATTCCCGGGGCAAGGGAGGGGAGGACCTGGAACCCGCCCCCAACCCAGAGGGCAGGGAGAGACTCCAAAAAAGAGGCGGACCCCCCCGGATGGGTAGGTGGCAGGTTCAGTTAGCGAGGGAACTTAACCTCCAATGCTTGTCCTGAGCCTTACGGGTTCCGCAAGGCTCCGAGTCCAGATGGTCTCGTCAATGGAGTGCTCGGTCAAAGGTGTGCCCTTGAAAATGGCTCGGGCTGTGGAGCTGGTGGGCGGAACGAACGTTCCAAGCCCCGGGCAGGGGGTGAGGGACCTCCAAGCGCTCGGGCTCAGCTCCCGGGTCAACCGGCCATCGTGGCCTCTCGATGGTCCCCTCCAACGGTACGTCTCAGTCCCAGCCCCCAGTGTGGCTGTACTTGAAGGTGGGGCCTCTGAGGACGTGATTAAGGACAAACGAGGCCGTAAGGGTGGGGTTCTGATCCTTCAGGATTAGTGTCCTAGTAAGAAGAGACCCCAGAGCCAAGCTCGCTGTGCGCCCTGTGAGGACACAGCGGAAGGATTGCCAGCCGCAAGCCCCGAGAGCTCTTCCAGAAACCCGCCCTGCCAGCCCAGGATCGGCGCCTTCCAGCCTCCAGAACTGTGAGTAAATAGACCTCTGTCGTTTAAGCCACGCAGTCTATGGGATTTTGTTAGGGTAGCCTGAGCAGACTAATGCACTGAGAAATACCAACATTTGCAGCGTGATTATTTCGCACATTTTATTATTTGCCTTTACATTTGGAAATAAGATGATAAGTATTAAAATTTGAAAATCAGCGCTTAGCTGGCTCAGTCCGTAGAGCATGCAACTCTTGATTTCCAGGTTGCAAATTTAGAGCCTCATGGTGGGGGTAGAGATTACTTAAAAATAAAAACCTTAAAAATATTTAAAAATCAATCCCTGTATAGGCTATATTAGAAGAGTGGTGGTTCATTCTTTTCTCTGCAGCTTACAAACCAGGGCCACAGAATGTAGTCTTTTTAAAAGGAAAATAAACATTTTATTTTCAAAAACCTCAGTATTTCAGCTTTAGAAGAGAATGCCTTGAAAGTAGCTACTGTGCCATTTGTCTGGGCTTAATGCTGTGTTATATACGTTATTAGTTTCATGACTTGCTGCCAATTTGTAGTTTGATAACTCGTGAGTTCAGTTTCTTCTGTGAATACGATTATACTGAAAGATGGAGTATTAAGGACAATTCAGTTTCATAAGAGCATTTTGGTTTTATTGATTAAAATTCGTCTTGAAGTGGATTAATAGTACAGTCTCTTAACATATTTTCCCTCCTCCTTCTCCCTTCCCTCCCTCTCTCCTTTCCTTCCTGGCCGAGAATACAATCATCATACGGTTACCCTTGAAACAAGATTCAGAATTATTTTTCTTCTTTGCAAGGAAAAAAAAAAAACTGGCAAAGAAACGGGGGTAAGCTAAGCACATACCTATTAAAATAGTGATTGAGACCGAGCATATTTAGAGCTCTGGGTTCATCTTTCCGAGCATTCCTGCTCCTCACAATTACTGTTTCAGTTCCATGTAGCAAAATGACAGAGAGGAAAAGGGAAGGAAAGAACCCTTGTCTTTTCGTAGGAGAATTGTTTGCTTAAGGTATATGTAGAAGTTTAAGTTATACCTCTTGGGTACTTACATTTTAATATTTTATATTGAGATTTTATTTTATAAGAAGTCCATATTGATATAAATTAAAAGTTCTCGGGGCGCCTGGGTGGCTCAGTCGGTTGGGCTTCTGCCCCGGGGTCCTGGGATTGAGCCCCATGTCGGGATCCCTGCTGAGTGGGGAGCTTGCCTCTCCCTTTGCTCCTTCCCCTGCTTGTGCTCTCTTGCTCTCTCTCTCTCAAATAAATAAAATCTTTAAAAAAAAAGTTCTTTATTGTCTCTTCCCCCATATGACATTTTTGTAATTGTGTATTTTACTTTTTAATTTCAAAAATTACCGTATAGTAAAATGGACTCTTTCGGGTATACCGTTGTCTGAGTGTTAACTACCACCAAAATCAGGATGCAGAACAGTCCTCCCACCTCCCCAGATTCCCTTGGTATCCTTGACTACCACAGGAAGGAATTCTTTCATTTTCTGCCCAGGAAATCAAAGCCTGGCTGGCAGGCCAATTGAAGCGGAGAGGGGAAAAGGAACCAGGTGTCTTCTAGCCAGTTAGGTGCACCTCTTTTCAATCCTTCTAGAGTGGCTTCCAGCTCCTCCGGAGTCCTTGAATCCAGCAGCTCTTTGTTCATACTCTCTCCAGAGCAGACATTTGGCTTTCTCTTGATACTAATTTCTCATTTTATTTTGCTTTGAGTAAAGACTGTGAAGTGTCTAAGTTCTGCTTTTAATGTTTTTTTTTAAATTTATGATTGCAATTTAAAAAGACTTTGCCAATTTTTGTGAATCTCCACAGGTTTTTGGAAAGAAATGTTTATTTTTTTTCCCTAGTCATGCAGAATGTTCTGTATTTTAGTTACTAGCTTGTTAATTGATTGGTAAAAATTTTCCATGTCCTTATTTTTTTGCTTTCTGTACTTGATATATTGATTTCTAATAGAATTGGAGGTCGTTTACCTAGAAGAAATTTTAGGAGAGACATTCTGGAAGGGAGAAACTTTATAAGTAGAAATGTTATATACAGGGGTGCCTGGGTGCCTGGGTCAATCATTAAGCATCTGCTTTTGGCTCAGGTCATGGTCCCAGGGTCCTGGGATCGAGCCCCACATCAGGCTCCCTGCTCAGCGGGAAGCCTGCTTCTCCCTCTCCCACTCCCCCTGCTTGTGTTTCCTCTCTCGCTATGTCTCTCTCTGTCAAATAAATAAATAAAATCTTAAAAAAAAAAAAAAAGAAATGTTATATACAGCATCTTCTCTAGGATCCCCTCCATGCACTGTGGGTGAAGGGGGTGGACAGGGGTTGTGGCTCATCCTTTGATGGTTCACCGTTAGTAACACCATAAGTAATTTTGGGATTGTGCCTTAGGGAAGCAATTTACCTAAATTTTGTGTATCAGTGGAAGTGTTCTTTTTTATAATTATATATATATATATATTTAAAAATTGAGGTATAAATGATATATATTAGTTTCTAGCATACTTTAAAGCAACTTTCAAATATATAATACAATATTATTAATTGTAGTCACCATGCTATACATAACATCTGTGGACTTATTTATTTTATAATTGAAAGTTTGTACCTTTGATCCCCTTCACCCCTCCCTCCCAACCACCAATCTGTTATCTGTATCTCAGTTATTTATTTTTTTAAGATTCCACATTATTATAGTTACATTCTTAATTATTTGGGATAACAAGGATAATAAATAAAACATTTATATATAATTTATATATTATATACATATAATATAAATATAAAAAATATTTTTGACCATTTCTAGTTATCGTGCCAAATGGATCCCTGTGAATCCTTGACAGAGAGTGAGGAAATGAGTAGGAAACTGGAAAATGTTATTATTTTTTTTAAAGATTTTATTTATTTATCTGACAGAGAGAGAGACAGTGAGAGAGGGAACACAAGCAGGAGGAGTGGGCGAGGGAGAAGCAGGCTTCCCACTGAGCAGAGAGCCCGATGCAGGGCTCAATCCCAGGATCCCGGGATCATGACCTGAGCCGAAGGCAGACGCATAACAACTGAGCCACCCAAGCGCCCCGGAAACTGGAAAATGTTTTGCCAGTTTGAGTCGTGATATGCTTTATAATTATCATGATTCCATTAGGATATTACTTTTTCTTGGTATTGTGTTTACTGTAGAAAAATTAGAAAGTAGAAAAATTACATGTATAAATAATAGAAAACATTGTCCATGATCCCATATCTTTGTATGTCCATTTAGGGCCTCTTGCTATCAGAAATGTTTTTATGATGATAGAGAAATAATTTACTTGCAATCCCATGCTATTTTCTAAAGCGATTAAGTGCTAAGGAAGGCCATTATCTGCTGACTTGGTTAGGGAGGGAAGGACGTGAATGGAAGAAGAAGCGAGAGGGCAAGATGGCCTTCACACAGGGAGCGGGGTCTGTGGGAGAATTATAGGGAGCGGGTTGGGAATCCAAGGTGTGGGAAAGAGCTGTGATGAATGGAGGAGTGGAGTGACTGCCAAGACCCAAGGCCTGTGGGCTGAGGTGTCAGTGACTGAAAAAGAACTTGGAAAAAAACCAAGGATTTTTAAAGGGAGGGGTTGTGAAGATTTGTTGGATAGGATGATGGAAAAGGTCTTCTGTATTTCCCCATGAAATCTTCGGTAAAACATTTTTTTCTCATGACTGCATTGTGGAGCTGAATCTACTTTGGGACGTGTTGCATTTCTTCTTTGAGAAAGTCATGGAACAAAAATAATAGCTGTTGATAGAACCCCACCCAGCATTTTGGGTACCTGTTTGTACGTGTGCATGTGTCTTTGCTATAAAATGGGATCAGTGTGATTTTTATAGTGCTCTTTGAATTAATAACACAGTTGGATTCATTCTGTATGACTGAAGAAAGCTCTAAATTTATCCTTTTTAAAGGATGCATAGCATTACACATTATGTATATATCTACTTTATTTAATACCTCTCATTCCTGGATATTTAAGTAGTTTCTAGTTTTTCACTCTTTTTTTTTTTTTAAAGATTTTATTTATTCATTTGAGAGAGAATGAGATAGAGAGAGCATGAGAGGGGGGAGGGTCAGAGGGAGAAGCAGACTCCCTGCCGAGCAGGGAGCCCGATGCGGGACTCGATCCTGGGACTCCAGGATCATGACCTGAGCTGAAGGCAGTTGCTTAACCAACTGAGCCACCCAGGCGCCCTAGTTTTTCACTCTTCTAATCTATGCTGTTAGGATTATGTTTGTACAATACATTTAAAAAAACATGGATTCTTGGGGTGCCTGGGTGGCTCAGTCGTTAAGCGTCTGCCTTTGGCTCAGGTCATGATCTCAGGGTCCTGGGATCAGGCCCCGCATGGGGCTCTCTGCCCAGTGGGGAGCCTGCTTCTCCCTCTCCCTCTGCCGCTCCCCCTGCTTGTGCTCTCTCTCTCTCTCAAATAAATAAATAAAATCTTAAAAAAAAAATCAGAGTCTCTGAGCCAAAAAGCATGAACATTTCTGGGGTTTTTGAAAAGGATAGCTAAAATGTCTTCCAGATTTACCCGTTTAGTCCTAAATAGGAGTGTCTGATGACAAGATTTGTTTCTATCTATACCTTGACAAACTTGGGTTTGCAAATCTTTTGAATATCTGACAATCCCATAGATAAGAAAATGAGATCTCATTGTAGTTTTAATTTGCACTTACTTGTTTTAAAATTTTTTATACTTTATTTTATTTTAAAAATTATTATTTATTGGGGCACCTGGGTGGCTCAGTTGTTGAGCGTCTGCCTTTGGCTCAGGTCATGATCCCAGGGTCCTGGGATTGAGCCCCGCATCGGGCTCCCTGCTCCGTAGGAGGCCTGCTTCTTCCTCTCCCACTCCCCCTGCTTGTGTCCCCTCTCTAGCTGTGTCTCTCTGTCAAATAAATAAATAAAATCTTAAAAAAAAATAAAATTGAGAATGCATGAGCCAGTTGAAGGGCAGAGGGAGAGAGAGAGAGAGAGAGAATCTCAATCAGGCTCCGTGCTCAGGACAGAGCCTCATGCGGGGCTCCATCCCAGGACCCTGAGATCATGACCTGAAATGAAATCAAGAGTCAGACACGTAACCAACTGAACCACCCAGGCGCCCCTCTGTTTTATTTTTAACTGAAGTATACTTGACATAATATCATATTAGTTTCAGGCGTACAACATACTGGTTGGACAGTTATATGCATTACTCAGTGCTCACCATGAGAAGTGTAGTTACTGTCTGTCATAAGTTATAATAGCATTGTACTACTATTACAATATTATTGACTATATTCCCTATGCTATACTTTTCATCCTGGAAGTTTATTTTATAACTGGAAGTCTGTAACTTCTAATCCCCTTCCATATTTTGCTTCCCTACCCCACAACTACCAGTTTATTTTCTGTATTTATGACTGTTTCTCTCTGTTCTTGTTGTTCTTTGTTTATGCATTTGTTTTGTTTTCTAGATTCAACGTGTAAGTGAAATCATTTGGTCCTTCTCTGACTTATTTCACTTAGCATAATACCCTCTAGGTCCATTCATGTTGTTGCAGTGACAAGATGTCATTCTTTTTATGGTTGAGTAATATTTCATTATGTACATATAATATTTGTTTAATTTGCATTTATTTGATTCCAAGTAAGATGCTGTTTTCCTCATGTTCTTTGGCCATTTTAGACAGTTAAGTTGCTAGTTCATGTCACTTATCCATTTTTCTACTGGGGGTTTCATATTTTCCTTCTCTTTAAAATTTTGTTTTTTCCTTTTTTTCTTTAAAGATTTTATTTATTTATTTGACAGAGAGAGAGAGTGAGAGAGAGTGCGTGCACAAGCAGGGAGATCAGTGGGTGGAGGGAGAGGGAGAAGCAGTCTCCCCGAGAAGCAGGGAGACCGATGCAGGGCTCGATCCCAGGACTCTGGGATCATGACCTGAGCTGAAGGCAGACACTTAACCGACTGAGCCACCCAGGCGCCCCTCATGTTTTCCTTCTTACTTTATGTTAACTTACTATATTTTTAGGGTATCAGCACTTCATCATGTGTCTCACTTTGTCATTTGCCTTTTAAGTATTTATGATACTTTAATTTTTCTGTTTCACTTTGACGTTTATTTTATTTTGATAGCTTTTTTTGAGGTATAATTGACATACAATAAACTGTATACATTTAAAGTGTCCAAGTTGGTAGGGTTTTGCCTTATGTATACCCCTGCTAAGCCATCACCACAGTCAAGGTAATGACCACATTCATCACTTCAGAGTATCCTCATGGCCCTTTGTAATTCCTCTCTCCAGTCCGCCCCACCTACCCTCTCTATTCCTGGGCAACCACTGGTCTCCTTTCTGTCATTAGCACTTACTTTGAATTTTGGAGAATTTTATATAAATGGAATAATACAGAATACACTTTTTGGGTAATTAATTATTAAAGAAATACAAATTAAAACCACAATGAGATACCACTACACACCTATTAGAGAGGTTAAAATTAAAAAGACTGACTATATACCAAGTGCTGGTGAGGATGAGGGGCAAGTGGACCTATACTGATGGTGGGAATGTATAATGACACACACATCTTGGGGAACAGTTTGGTATTTCTTTAAAAGTTAAGCATTCACCTACCATGTGATCCAGCCATTCCACTCCTAGGTATTTACCTAAGAGAAATGAAAGCATAGGTCCATACAAATACTTGTATATGAATATTCATAGAAGCTTTATTTGTAAATAACTCCAAACTGGGAACAACCCAAATGTCTATCAGCAAATCTGGATAAATAAATTGTGGTATATTCATACTATGGAATAGTACTCATAAATCAAAAGAAGTGAACTATTGATACATGCAACAATGTGGATAGGTTTCAAAATGATATTTTTTGACATGGAAGTTAATATTTTATGCTATATAATCAACTTAATTTTACATGAATTTTTCCTTTATTGCCATACTTAGAGCTTCCTTGCTCCCAAATTAAGTATTTGACTATATAGTCTTTTTTTTTTTTTAAGAGAGAGAGTGTGTGTGCATGCACGTGAGCAGTGGGGGGTGCGGGGGTGGAGAGGGAGAATCCCAAGCAGGCTCCACACCCAGTGCGGAGCCCAAGGCAGGGCTGGATCACACAACCCTGAGATCATGACCCGAGCCAAAAATCAAGAGTCAGATGCTTAACCAACTGAGCCACCCAGGCGCCCCTCACTATATAATTTATTTTTATTTTATTTTATTTTTTTAAAAGATTTTATTTATTTATTTGAGAGATTGAGAGAGGGAGAGCACATGAGAGGGGAGAGGATCAGAGGGAGAAGCAGACTCCCTGCTGAGCAGGGAGCCCAATGTGGGATTTGATCCAGGGACTCCAGGATCATGGCCTGAGCCGAAGGCAGTCGCTCAACCAACTGACCCACCCAGGCGCCCTATATAATTTTTTAATACTTTATTTTTCACACTGTCATTTTTAAACCATCTGGACTTAATTCTGGTTTGAAGTATGAGGTAGGGAATTGGCATATAAGTTTTTTGTATGGTTAGCTAGTTTCCAGGGTTGCTTGGAATTGTTTGGGCCTGAGTGTCCTGGTTTCTTTCTCTTGGGTGGGATTTGGCATCTGTCACATAAATGTTATACAAAATTAATGGACATCAAATGTAAGAGGAAACTTATGTATAATCCTGCTTTCCAACCAAAAAAAAAAAAAAGTCATAATTTTCATGGGTTTCATTGTATCATTTGAAGAGATAGTTTGACATAATGGCAACCATAGCATAAGTGGTATTTTGGATACTGTTATTAGTGTGTACTGTATTTTATAAGTATTTTCATTTGTCCATAATTATACATATACATATTTATATACATAATTATACATATACATAATCATTCGTATATAATATTTCATCATTTAGAGTTTTCTCATTTTCTTGCCATTTTAAATAACATTGCATTGCACACCTTTGTGCCTTTTTGCTTCTTTTGAATTAACTTAACAAATGGATAGATTCCTAGAAGTTATGTTTACTGGGTTAAACAAATAGAAGTTCTCTTTCTTTGTTCTTATTTCCATCTGGCTTTGCAACAGGGTTATGCCGATTTTATATTGTGGCTGGGCACGTTGGAGTCACAAGCATCATTGCAGAGTGTGTTACCATGTTGGATCTATGTATTTTGTCTATTTTATTACACAAATGAGTAAGTGAATGCCTCATCAGTCAGTCTACATGGCTGACCCAAACATACACTTTTAGCCCTTTCCTTTCTCACCTCATGCTCTGTGGTGGCCGTGGAGGAGCACCTCTCGGACCTCCGTTCCCGAGAAGCTGCTGAGAGTGCGGTTGGTGGATGGCCTCCAGCTACCACACTGCCAGGTCCACAGTAACATTCACCTCCAGGCCACGTTCTCCAGGGGCCGCTCCCAGCCATGACTATGCTCCATGGGGTTCCAGAGCCTGGTGATCTCTGCCCTGGGCGGGCCTCCTCTGAGGGAGCGATCCTTGCTTTGAGCCTTTCCGTTAGCCTTAGATCTGTAAACTCAGGCTCCTCCTGGGCAGTCCTCCTGTTGCCCTCCTTTTACAGGTCCCAGACCTGCATTGTGGTCTGAAGGCTGTCCTGCCTCCTTATGCCCCTCACCTTCCTCCATCACAGGCCTTTCCCCCACAGTGAGTCTTTTCATGTCCAATTCCACCTTGACTTCTGCTCTTGGAGGCCCCAAACTGACACATGCCAGGTGGATGAGCGCATAGGGCAGTCATTTGCATAGGATAGATACAAACTCCAGTGTTTATTAAGTGAATGACGGAGTGATGTAGAAGACAGGAGCTTTGAGATGGGTCATAAATTGGAGCCGCAGAAGGAAGGAGCCTCAACCTTTTATAGGGGTACGGTAGTTATGTTGAATACTTGGAAATGACAGTGGTTTTGGTGGTATACCCATTTGATGCTCCTCATTTTGTCTTTTTGTAGTTTTTCTGCAGCGGTTCTGAGCTTTGTGGACAGGAGGTGGTGCGATGGTCCTTAAGGGGTCTTTGACACAGCACAGTTTGTACCTGTCGCACATGAATATGGATCTTTCCAGGGAGTCGCAGGACATCTTGCAGCGTCCCGGGAACTTGTGCGTGCACCTTGCCCCGCCCCCGCTGGCTACAGAGGAGAGGACAAGAGTGGAGGTTAAGGGTAGAAGCAGCCCAGGGACTTCCCAGGGGTCGGGGCTGTGTAGGAGTGTTTGGCGTTTTATTCTGAGATCTATGCTTGAGATAGCTGGCAATTGAGAGGTGGGGAGGCAGGGAAGAGGAGACAGAACTTGCCTTGACTGCTGGCCTTTGGGAACTCTAAGGAGCTCTCCCTCTGCCAGTCTTTGTGGCTTCGCCTCTGTAGTTAAAGCCCGTACTTTTCGCTGTCACTGCTACCACAGAATGTATGCGTGAAACCAGGTCTTCACGTCAGGGAGGAACTTGAACACTTGAAAGGGGGAATTAGGGCTATTCTTACCCCACAGCCTCCACTTTATATGATGTTTCTGCCTCCTTTGTTCTCAGGGAATATGAAACTAAATATCAGTCAACCCAGGGCAAAGGAAAAAAAAAGTCACATCATTCCCGAAGGCATTAAAGGGAAAGTGACTGTTGCTACTGACAGGGTATTTGCGCATTCATACACTGCCTGACACCAGGGGCCACTTTCTGGTTAAATCTGAGCGCTTTATCTCCGCTCTGTCTGCCATCACCTCAGCACAGGCATTTTCTGAGAACCCTCCTCCTCTGGCTTTCTACACACCCATTGCCTGGCTCTCTGCTTTCTCTCTCTTTCTCTCTGGCTCTGCATGCTCTCCTCACCCCAGGGTTCAGGTTGAGCACCTTGTTTGCCATCCTGTGTGAACTTGCCCTCTGAGAGGTCTCTTTGCCCTGCCTGCCAGCACTCTGTTGGACACAGGGATGGGACCCCTCTGTCTTCCTCCCAGGCGCGGTCTTTCCTCTAAGCACTAACCCTGGGGCTGATCTTAAAGGATGAAAATGGCAGAGAGAGATGCCTTCTCAGCATCTTAGGAGTTTAGTAGATATAGGGAGCTCACGAAAAGTGAAAGAAAGATATTTTGGACCAGGTTGAGGCTGACTCTTGTTTTAGAACAGGAAAAAAGTTTGGGGGACTGGTTTTTGTATAAGGTCGTATATAGGGTGGTGGCTGGGTCCAGGGTATTGAGGCTGGTGGTGAATATTGAGAGATCCCCCACCTTAGGTTGGAACTCAGTAGGGTGAGTCCTGCCTCCAAGCCTCAGACTGACTTGTCTGTCACCAGGTCTGTCAACCAGATCTGCTAGTGTTCCTGGCCCCCAGCCCTCCTCCCTCTTCCTCCATCCATTTTACCTGGAATCACCAGGAATCCAAAGGATGCAAAGACCAGGAGCAGGAGCTTCATGGCTGAAGGGGTGGTTTGGGGAGCAGGTGGTGGTTTAATGGAGTCTGGGCCCTGTTTGTGATGTGCTTGGAGCTACTGCCTTTATAGGAGCCACATGATGCCAGGATACTGGGCAGTGAGCCAGGGAAGAGTTCTTTGCCACCCAGAACAGTCAGAGTAGATCATGATGTCTACTAGTCTGGAGCTTTGATTGATTTATTGAGCACCTGTATTCTAGGCTGTTGGGAGGGGAAGAGGCAGAATAAAGAGAACATCAGTTCACAGCACCCATCTTTCAAACTCTGCTTTCTAGCCAGTGTTGGTGAGAATGAGTACTCTCTTTCACTGTTGCTGGGCGTGCTGAATTGGTATTGTTTTGCTTTTGGAGAGCAATTTGGCAATATACATCAGAAGTCTTGAAAAATGCCTATGTTTAGCCTCAGGAACTATTCTTGGACTTTTGTCTAATGGAAATAATTGAACAAGTAAGTACACTAAGAGGTTTATCTCAACATTGTTTGCAATAGCAGAAAAACCGCAAGCGATCTAAATGATGGTAAAACATGAATGCAATTGAATATAAAATATAATCAAACACCATGCAGTGATTAGACCTATAGGAGAGACTCATTCACTAGGAGGGCAGCTCAGTAAGGACACTCCAACACTCTTCATGTTTCAATTAGAAATGTGTGAGGTTGCAAGAGACAGGCAACTCAGCTAGCAGTGGCTTACCTCATAGAAGTATCTAGTATTTATCCAACAAGAAGGGGGGGGGGATTTGGTGGTGGTATGAAGTCGTTCTTGGATCCTTCTTCTCTGCTCTCCTCAGCGTGTAGATGTGCTGATAACCAGTTTATTCTCTCCTATCTCCAAATCCACCCTTCTTTGTCCTGCTCTGCAATACTGGATTTGGGTCCTGGAAACATGCCTCTTTTGCCAACTGGCCCTGTGTTAGGTTTTGACAATAGAGGGTGTTGGAGGAATACCACAAAGCGATAATTCCCTTCTGGGTTCCAGTTTTCCATCTTTAAATTCAGCCAAGGAGCCCTGTGGCTCTCAGACGAGGCCCAGCCTTGCCCAGGCCAGACTCTTTCCACCTGGTGGCCAGTCCATAGCAGCACTGGCTGTGTCCTCAGGCAACTGTCTGCCCAGTGACCATGTCTGCAGATCAGCTCTGGCCTGCTCCCTCGGGTGAGTTTCCTTGTCACTGCTCTGTGGCAGCCACATCCTCTTTGAAGAGAATGTGTGAGGTGTATGTGGCTCTTCTAAGCCCTTAGTTCCTCCACTGGAAACCAGAAGTAGGGAAATGTGTTCTTTCTCTGACATTAATATTGCTACTACTTCAGGTCCACAATCATTTACCTTTTTTTTGTTGATTAGGCCATTTAGCAGTTTTTATTTAATTGTCTTTTTGGGGGAGTAAAGCAATAGACCCTTGAAGTAGTTTGACCCAGATGTACACTTTATCCATTTCCATACCATGTATATACCCACCAATAGGAATAATAGCCATTAACTGATTGACCCTTATGACTAAATGGGACATTTTCCAGACTGGTCACTATATCCCTCCTGGGATGTTCTTCCAATTTGTAAAAATGGCTTTTCTTGTTTGCCCTATGGGTACATGACTTGCACCCTAGAGGAGTCAGCAACCATTCCAAAATTTCTGGGACTCACCTCAATGCTTCCACAGCTACTCTCAGGAGTGGGTCTGAAGGAGTGACTGTCTTGGGGAGGGTAAGAGATATCACCTTATTCATGGGGAGTGGGCATTTAAGCTCTAAACAGTAGTATGAAATCTGTTAGTCATGCTAGACAAAAATCACCAAGGAGGGGGCGCCTGGGTGGCTCAGTCGTTAGGTGTCTGCCTTCGGCTCAGGTCATGATCTCAGGGTCCTGGGATCGAGCCCCGCATCGGGCTCCCTGCTCAGCGGAGAGCCTGCTTCTCCCTCTCCTACTCCCTCTGCTTGTGTTCCCTCTCTCGCTGTGTTTCTCTCTGTCAAATAAATAAATAAAATCTTAAAAAAAAAAAAAATCACCAAGGAAATCACCTTAGATGTACAATAGACCAGCCTGAGTTCCTTGGCCTAGGTATCTTAGAGCCAATAGAATTCTCTTGACTCAGTTGGGCAGCAAGGGGGCATCTTCACATTGGCTAATATATCATGTTTTGTATTAGTCGATACCAGCTGACTAATTGGGTTAGAATAATAAGTTTCCTGCACAGGAATAGGTAGAATAGTTGGACTTGGCATGCTGTTTAGCACTCTAGAAACACTTCTCTTGGCTTGGTCTGGGTACCCTAAGTCCCTGGTTTAGGAAAGAACTTCAAGTGCTACTTATTGTTCCAGTTATCTGTTGCTACATAACAAACTGGCTTAGAACAATAACAGTCATTCATTTAGCCATGAATTTGCAGTTTGTGCAGGGTTCAGTAGAAGAGGCTCATCTCTGCTCCACATGGGCATGTCCACTGGGGCATGTCAACGAGGGCTGGAGGATCTATTTCCAAGATGGCTCACTCATACGACTGCCAAGGTGGTGCTGACTGTCAGTTGGAAACTCAGTGGGCATGAGGGTCCTCTTCATTTAGGCCTCTCCATGTGGGCTTCCTTACAGAATGGTGGCTGGGTTTCAAAGGTGAGCATCCCAAGAGAAAGGGACTAACTTTCTGATTGCCTTGTCTTCAATAGATGTAACTCAGAGAACATCAATCAAGGCTGAAGAAGCAAGTAATAAAAGTATAGACATATTTGGCAATGTAGAGATAACATTGAGAAAGAGTATTGTATTGACTCATATTGGATGGTATTGGAAAGGGAGAAGAAAGAAAAAATATGCTAATTATGTCATTGTTCTAGAAGGGAACTAGTAGATACTGTAAAAAGAGAGGAATATCTAAGGGTACTATATAAAGTTTTTGTTACGAAGATGAGCACTCAAAAGTCTAAATCTAATTAAATGTCTGCAACCTAAATATCAGAAGACCACACACACATACTACGTAGTGAAGGACTTTTTAAAAACATAAAAAATACTTAATTTAAAATATTGCAGAATTCAGATTAAATATTTACCTGCCCTGTCATTCACTTTGAAAATTTCATATTAGATCATAAGGCAAGCCCAACTCTATACTATATATAAGATAACTAAATTTCTGTTTTAGAAAACAAGAGAGGTCTGGCTTGAAAAGTGTTACAAACATACCAGTGCTCCTATCTTGTCTGTACCCTTGGAACCTGGAGCAGACTGGCTTCTTCTGGAGTGACACCACTGCTCTATGAGCTGGAGCTTATGCTGGGGTCATGGAACCTTTGTCTTCTTGGCTTGCACCTCTTGGAACCTCTGCCTATGAGGCGGGAGGGTGATCACAGTCCAAGTATTCTTGGCTTGGTGCGCCTGGGGTAGAGCCTCCACCCTAGGAGTGGGAGTTAGGTGGAGGGGAGGGAGGTTCAGTCTTTTGGACTGTGCTTGCCTTGATTAGAGCTGGGGTGAAGGCTGGAATGAGAGACACTTCTCCTGGGGTGGAACTATAACTCTATCGCTGGGGGCTGGGGGAAAGAGAGTCACTGTATTTTGAGCTGCCCCTGCCAGGAGTTCATGGACCTGCTGTGTGTGTGTGTGTGTGTTTGTGTTTGTGTGTGTGTGTGTGTATTGGGAGCAAGTGCTGGTCCCAATGTTACAGACTCCTACTGTCTTACTGAGATTTAGTAGTTTTCTTGAATAAGTGCTTCCTGATTTGCTGTATACCCTTAGGTAAATTTCCAGGGACTTAACTTTAAAACTTTTTTGTCCTTTCTTTTTCCCAGAGACTTTTAAATGATTGTTTTTGTGATTTTCACCAGTGAAATGGTGAGGATGGAGAGGGCCTGCTGAGTTTCTCACACAGCTGAAGTACTCCCTTTATAAGGGCTTTTAAATTTTATTTTATGTTTTAAAATTTATTTTATTTATTTATTTTTAAGTAGGCTCCACAACCAACATGGGGCTTGAACTCATGACCCTGAAATCAAGAGTCACATGCTCTACCAGCTGAGCCAGCCAGGCGCCCCTATAAGGGTTTTTTAAATTTGATGTTTCAGAGACTCTTGAGTGACCAGTTCAGTGCAATAATTCCCTTCCATCCACTTCTGCATCCACTCATGTGTAGGGACCCTCCAGATTTGACAGGTGGTTCTCAGATCTAGTTGCCTGGTTTTGTGGTTTTCAAGCTGTAGCATGTATCCTAGTCACCCGGAAGATTGATGAAAATGCAGATTGCTGAGCCCCTACCCCCAGAGTTGCTGATTCAGTGGGTCTCAGGTAGGTCTAAGATGGGCATTTCTTTTTTTTAAAAATTTCTTTTTATTTTTTAGAAAGGGGAGAGGCAGAGATAGACTTTTTTTTTTTTTGAGAGGGCGAGTGAACCAGTGGTGGGGGGGGGGCGGTGAAGGAGGGAGGGGTAGAGGAAGAGGGAGAGAATCCCAAGCACTCTGCTGAGCATGGAGCTGGATGCAGGGCTCGATCTCATGACCCTGCGATCATGACCTGAGCTGAAATCAAGAATCAGATGCTCAGCCAACTGAGCTACCCAGGTGCCCCTAAGATTGGCATTTCTGAAACATTCCCATGGTGTTGATGCTGCTGATTCTGAGACCACACTTTTTTTTTTTTAATTAAGGTATAATTGAATACGTTATAATTAATTTCAGGTATAGAACATAATGATTCTATATCTGTATAGAATTTTGATGGATTTAGAAATGATCACCACACTAATAAGTCTACTTAACACCCATTAGCATACGTAATTACAGAGTTTCCTTTTTCTTGTGTCGAGAACTTCAGATTTACTCTCTTAGCAACTTTCAAATATGCAATACAGTATTATTAAATATAGTTGCTATGTTGTATAGTCTATCCCCATAACTTATTTATTTTATAGCTGGAAGTTTGTGCCATTTGATCCCCTTCATTCATTTGCCCACCCCTCATTCTCACCTCTGGCAACCAACATTCTGTTCTCTATTTCTGTGAGCTTGACTTTTGTTTGGTTTAGATTCCACATATAAGTAAGATCATATTACATTTGTCTTTCTCTGACTTAGCATAATGCCCTCAATCCATGCTGTTGCAAGTGGCAAGATTTCATTCTTTTTTATGGGTGAATAATATTCCATTGCATATATAAACCACATCTATCCATTCATTCACCAGTGGACACTTAGGTTGTTCCCATATCCTGGCTATTGTAAATAATGCTGCAGTGAACAAGATATCTTTTTAAATTAGTGTTTTTGTTTCCTTCAACTAAATACCTAGAAGTGGGATTGCTGGATCCTTGGTAGTTCCATCTATAATTTTTTGAAAAACTTCCATCCTCCATATTGTTTTCCACAGTGGCTGCACAAACTCCTTTTTTGGAGACCACACTTTGAGAGCAACTGGCTTAATCTTACATTCAAGGCAAGATATTCTCCTTGTTGAGGCACATGTTAGCACTTTTATTGTTGTGCTTGTAGTCCACTTTCATTTTTTTTCACTTCCACTTCTTTCTCTTTTTTTCACTTAGTTTTGTTAATACCATCTGTGCACGCACACGCACGCACGTGTGTATGTGTGTGGGTGCGTGTGCACATGCACATGTATGTTTGTATTTGCTACTGTTGGGGAGAATATAATTAAAAACAAAATCTCTTCTCAACCCATAAAACCTCCCTACAGAGGTAGAAGAGAAAGAAAACAGTTTTGTCACTGAATAGGCATTAAACCAGAACATGATACACATCATAGACAATCTGCTAAGAGATTGCAAAGACCGAAGTCTTACCCATATCTGTAGCCAAGCAGATACAACATTAGAGACATTTTCTCAAGATAAACGATCACTAGCCCTCAAGTAAGAGGATGTCAAAGTAGCATTTGTTACACATAGCTCATCCTAGATTCATTTGATAATTGGAGTGGCTATCTGTTTTTTGCTGATTGGTTTCATCTAAAGGAAAAACAAAATTCTCATATCCTTGAATCTTGAAGCAAGGAACCCTAGGAATCTACTGAGTTAGGCTCCTATCTATCCACAGAAACTGGGAGATGTGTGCCATCTTTCTTGATGACTACATTTCAAAGAGGTGGCTCCCAGGTCTTTGGAAAGACCTTCCCTGGGTTGTAAAGTGGTCAAGAGGTCTATTTACATTTTAAAAAGATTTGCATATGTTTTAAAGAGAAAGAACTTACAAGTTTTCTAAAGTAAATATTCTAAGGAAAGGGAGGGGAAGTGTAATAAGTCTCTAACAGGGAGAATTAAGGCTCTTTTTTTTTTTTTTTTAAAGATTTTATTTATTTATTTGACAGAGAGAGACACAGCGAGAGAGGGAACACAAGCACGGGGAGTGGGAGAGGGAGAAGCAGGCTTCCCGTGGAGCAGAGAGCCCGATGCGGGGCTCGATCCCAGGACCCTGAGATCATGACCTGAGCCAAAGGCAGACGCTTAACGACTGAGCCACCCAGGCGCCCCTCTATTTTTTTTTTTTTAACTTTACACAGATTTTTATTACACAGAAGTTGTCACATATTTGGATACTTCTCTACTTTGTACACAATTATTCTTGCTTTCCACAGAAAGGCTGCTCCTTAACTTTTCATCCGGTGATGGCAAGCACTAAAATCCCGATTTTATTTTATTTTTTTAATTTAATTTTTTTATTTTTAAAGATTTTACTTATTTATTTGGCAGACAGAGAGACAGTATAAGCAGGAGGGGCGGCAGAGGGAGAGGGAGAAGCAGGCTCCCCACTGAGGAGGGAGCGGCACACTGGGCTCCATCCCAGGACCCGGAGGTCAAGACCTGAGCAGAAGGCAGATGCTTACCTGACTAAGCCACCAGGAGCCCCTAAAATCCCGACTTTAATAAAAGAGTAGTACAAATGCCTCAGTGATTTAAGTTGAAAGCGGTACATTGGTACATGGCTCTTGCACTCGGTTATCAGGATTGTGTAAATGTCTTTTTGTTCAAAAACATAAGATAAATTGTCTGTAGGCATGGACAATGACAGTAGTAAACTGTTGTATGTTGTCACCTGAAACCAGTAAGTGATGGTTGTAGTGATTTTCTTTTTTTTTTTTTAAAGATTTATTTATTTGAGAGAGAGAGAATGAGAGAGCACATGAGAGAGGGGAGGGTCAGAGGGAGAAGCAGACTCCCTGCCGAGCAGGGAGCCCGATGCGGGACTCGATCCTGGGACTCCAGGATCATGACCTGAGCCGAAGGCAGTCGCTCAACCAACTGAGCCACCCAGGCGCCCGGTTGTAGTGATTTTCTTAAACATCAGCCAGTCTTCAGTCATCTCCTTCAGCTGACTTCTTCAAAGTTATTATTGAGGAGCACAGTCTTGAGCTTCTTCTCACAGCTTATTAATAATGGTAAAGCACTATTCTAGAAATCAGAACATGCCACCTCCCATACCACTTCCCATACCACCCATCCCGCCCATTCCTGGGTCTTTGTGTTCTTTCAGAACTCTGGCACCCCCACCTCTGCTGTAGTTGACAGAGAGGCCACTCCAGCAGCATCCAAGAAAGCAGTTCTTACCACCAGTGACTCCTTTTTCCACCACATTCAGAAAATCTCTAAAGCATAGTGTCATAACCAACTTCTGAGGAACTTTGCATAATTTTCTCAACTTTATCAATGATCCTTCAACACCTGCATTCTTAGCAGCAGTCACCGCAGGAATTTTGAGTGTTCTCTTAGTAATTTCAATACCAATTTTTTGATCTGCAGTAGCTGGAATCATTGAATCCAAGGCTGGAATGCACTGAAGCGGGGCACAACCATCTCCCCGAGCAATGCCTTCTTCAGCAGCAGCTCATGTAGCTTTGAGGGCATCTGTAATGCTGCCTTTCTTTTCATTCACTTCAACGTCACTTGTGCCACCAACCTTCAGCACAGGTACTCCATCTGAGAGTTTTGCCAGACGTTCATTCAGTAGCAGTCGTGGTGCCAGCCCCAGCCTCTTCATCTGTGTTATTGGCAACATCTTGAACAAGTTTAGCGCCAATATTTTCATATTTATCTTTTAAGTCAATGGACTTTGTGAGGGTCACATCATCTTTTGTTACTTTGGGACTTCCCCAATTCTGTTCATAATCACTGTTCTTCCCTTTGGCTTCATAGTCACGGCTACCACATCCGCTAAAAGGTCTACATTTTGAAACTTTAAGGCTCGGGCACCTGCACCCAGTTTTACATCTTTAGCATAGGCCCGAGTGAGATGAGGGGCCAGTGCCCTGGACACTGGCCTAATTTGACGAAGGACTGCAGGTAATCGAAGCAGTTCTGTGGGGGAGTGGCCGGGTGTGTGTGTGGCAAGGCAGGCCGTCAGAGGCGAGTGAGGCAAGGCTCTTATTTTTAATTTTTATTTGCCCTTACGCTATCCTGCTTGCTGTTTGCTTTAGGGAGGACTTGGGTGTGTGGCAAATCATTTTCATCATGTATATGCCTTTCTTTTAATTTCAAAAAGTTAATTTTGATGTTCTTTCTGTAGGTTCTTAAATTGGCTGCTTATTTTTATCTTCCTTTTATGTGTTTGTGTTTTGTTTTAATCACATAAGTAATATATAATATACTTTCTTTTAATTCTATGACTTTTTCAAACAAGTGTATGACTGCACGTTGATAAGAATTGCCAAAATAAAAATTCTCAACAACACTAATTGCTGGTGAGGATGTGGAGAAATTGGGATCTCCTGCATTGCTGGTGGGAATGCACAATGGCACAGTCACTTTGGAAGATGGCTTGTCAGTTTCTTTTAAAGTTAAACATGCACTTACCATCCATTGGACCTAGCAATCCTACACCTGGGCATTTGCCCTAGTGAAATGAAAACCTAGGATCACACAAAAATCTGTAAACAAATGTTCATAGCAACTTTATTTGTGATAGCCTAGGAAAACCCCAAATGTCCTCAATGAGTGAAAGGAGAAAAAATCTGCACTATATCTCTAGAATGCAATACTGTTCAGCAGTAAAGAGGAATGGGTTATTGATGTACACAGAAAATTGGATAAATCTCAAAGACATGCTGAGTGAGAGAAGCTAGTCACAAAACATTTTATTTAGGTGCCATTCTAGGAAAAGCAAAACCATAGTGATGGAAAGTAGATCAGTGGTTGCTAAGGGTTGTGGTGGGATGAAAGTTTGAATAAGAAGGGGAATTTTTTAGGCAATGAAGCTATTGTATGTTCTGTTTGTGGTGGTGGTTGCATGAATCTAAACATATCAAAATTCATAGAACTGTACACCAAAAGAACAAAAAGCCAAATTTACTCGGTGATATTGAGCAAATTATAAAAAATAATTGTATCATTCTCTACTTAGGGTTCTTTAGCTTCCTTTCAAAAATTTTATATGTCCAAGAGCTCTTTTCACACCTAAAAATGTGGATCTCCACAATTCTTTTCTAATTTTACATCACTTTACACATATGAATATACAGTGAGTTAGCCAAAAACAGTACCATTTGATGAACATGTATTTTATTTTTCCAGTTTCTCCATTTACAAAAATGAGAATGATTATTTCCCATCCCTTCAAATAGTTCTCATTCTTTTTTGAGAGAGAGAGAGAGAATCTTTTTTTTTTTTAAGATTTTATTTATTTACTTGATAGAGAAAGACACAGCGAGAGAGAGAGAGGGAACACAAGCAGGGGGAGCGGGAGATGGAGAAGCAGGCTTCCCGCTGAGCAGGGAGCCCAATGCGGGGCTCGATCCCAGGACCCCGGGATCATGACTTGAGCTGAAGGCAGATGTTTAACGACTGAGCCACCCTGGAGCCCAAGAGAGAGAATCTTGAGCAGGCTCCACACCTGGCACTAAGCCTGATGCGGAGCTGGACATGGGGCTCCATCTCACAACCCTGAGCTCATGACCTGAGCTGAAATCAAGAGTCAGATGCTCAGGGCGCCTGGGTGGCTCAGTCGGTTAGGCGACTGCCTTCGGCTCAGGTCGTGATCCCAGGGTCCTGGGATCGAGTTCCGCATCGGGCTCCCTGCTCTGCGGGGAGCCTGCTTCTCCCTCTCCCACTCCCCCTGCTTGTGTTTCCTCTCTCGCTGTGTCTCTCTCTGTCAAATAAATAAATAAAATCTTAAAAAAAAAAAAAAAAGAGTCAGATGCTCAATTGACTAAGCCACACAGGTGCAGGTGCCCCCAAATAGTTCTTCTGTTTGTGGTCATGCTGCCAGTTCAACACATGGGTTAATTTGATTTCTTTGCCTTTTAATTTTACTTTTAAGGTGTTGATTTTTTTTTTTTTAAAGATTTTATTTATTTTTCAACAGAGAGAGAGAGATAGTGAGAGAGGGAACACAAGCAGGGGGAGGGGGAGAGGGAGAAGCAGGCTTCCCGTGGAGCAGGCAGCCCGATGTGGGGTCTCAGGGCTGAGCCGAAGGCAGACGCTTAATGACTGGGCCACCCAGGCGCCCCAAGGTGTTGATTTTTTTTAAAAAAATTTATTTATTTATTTGAGAGAGAAAGAGTGAGACACAGAGCATGAGAGGGGGGAGGGGCAGAGGGAGAAGCAGACTCCCCGCTGAGCAGGGAGCCCCATGCGGGACTTGATCCCGGCACTCCAGGATCATGACCTGAGCCAAAGGCAGACGCTTAACCGGCTGAGACACCCAGGTGCCCCAAGATGTTGATTTTTTATATTAGGTGAAATGTTTAAGTGATTCCGAAGTTAAATCTTCCAAATAGGGTATATTCAGAGAAGTCTAGCTTTTTAAAAAAGAAACCTGTCTTCTCTGCTTTATTTCCTCCTACTCCTGTAGGTAGATGTCCACTTAAATTTTTTCTTTTGTTTTAAAAATAGAGGTATCTGGGCGCCTGGGTGGCTCAGTCGGTTGAGCGACTGCCTTCGGCTCAGGTCATGATCCCAGGGTCCTGGGATCGAGTCCCACATCGGGCTCCCTGCTCTGCGGGGAGCCTGCTTCTCCCTCTCCCACTCCCCCTGCTTGTGTTCTCTCTCTCGCTGTGTCTCTCTCTGTCAAATAAATAAATAAAATCTTTTAAATAAATAAATAAATAAATTAAATAAAAATAAAAATAGAGGTATCTAATGCTTTTGTTTCATCTCCCTTCCCCTCCATCACTCTCTTCTCGATAAGGAGAATTCCAGGTTACTTAAAGTCAATGAAGCCAGGAATAGGAGAGCAGCAAAAGCCAGAGGCAAGAACTTCATGCCTGAAGGATGGGGACATGTCTGGGGACAGTGCAGTGGAGTGGGTGGACAGAGGTACCTGTGTCACTTGGCTGGAGCTCTATCCTTTATACAACTTGAGATGAGATAAAAAGTTGGGCAGTGAGCAAGTAATAAAGTAAAATAAAGCAGAAATCTCAGCCATCACAGCAAATGGATTAGGCCAGACTATTGGCTACTGCATACATTTACTGAGTTCTTACAGAATATCTGGAAGACTAGCACTCAGTCTCTCTCTCTCTGTCAAATAAATAAATAAAATCTTTAAAAAAATAAAAAAATAAAAATACACTTTCTAGCTACTCTTGGTAAGGGTGAGGCAAAATGGGGACAACTGTGTACTCTGTGAGTTTAAATTAATGCAATATATTTTGGAGAGCAATTTGTAATATATATTCAGTGTCTAAAACAAAGTTAAACAAAATGAAACTATGATACCCTTTGACCCAGAATTAATACACATGGAATAAATGGATAAGTTCACAAAGATGTCTAAATACTACATTTCCTTCTTAGCATTGCTCATAATGAGGGTGTGAGAATCTAAATGTCCATCAGTAGAGAATTTGCTAATTTATGATACATAACACATTAGAATTCCATGCAGATTTAAACAGTGATAATAATCGAGGACTTTTGAGATAAAAAGTTGTTAATGATATATTAACCGAGAAAGGAAAATTATGGGATAGTATGAGCTAGTCTTTGTTATATATATTTATACATATACATATATGTGTTTAAAACATAAAAAAATAATCTGGAAGAATATATACCCCAAATTTTAAGGGTCTTTATCTTTGGGAAGGATTACTTGTGATTTTTAATTTTATTTTTCACAATTTTATGTTTCATATGAATGTTATAAAATTACTCTATGTAACTTCATAATTAGAAAAAGTCAATTTGGGAGGCGCCTGGGTGGCTCAGTCGTTAAGCGTCTGCCTTCGGCTCAGGTCATGATCCCAGGGTCCTGGGATCGAGCCCCGCATCGGGCTCCCTGCTAAGCAGGAAGCCTGCTTCTCCCTCTCATAATCTCCCTGCTTGTGTTCCCTCTCTCGCTATCTCTCTCTGTCAAATAAATAAATAAAATCTTTAAAAAAAAAAAAAGTCAATTTGGGGCACCTGGCTGTTTCAGTCAGTAGAGCATGCAACTCTTGATCTCAGGGTTGTTTTTTGTTTTTTGTTTTTTTTTTTGATCTCAGGGTTTTGAGTTCAAGCTCCATGTTGGGTGTAGAGATCTCTCAAATAAATAAAAAAAAAACTTAAAAAAAATCAAACTACTTCCATGTAGGGAGCACATCTTCTTTGAAAACCTTTTTTTTCTTAGTCCTTTATTTTATTTTATTTTAATTTTTCAAGTTTTTAAATTGTAGTTGACATAATATATTCGTTTCAGGTGTACAACACAGTGATTCAACAATTATATGTATTACAAAAAGCTCAGTGCATAGCTGGAAGTTTGTATCTCTTTTTTTTTTTTTAAGATTTTATTTATTTATTTGCGAGAGAGAGAATGAGAGACAGAGAGCACGAGAGGGAGGAGGGTCAGAGGGAGAAGCAGACTCCCCGCTGAGCAGGGAGCCCGATGCGGGACTCGATCCAGGGACTCCAGGATCATGACCTGAGCCGAAGGCAGTCGCTTAACCGACTGAGCCACCCAGGCGCCCGGAAGTTTGTATCTCTTAATCCACTTTACCTTTATTGCCTATCCCCTCCACCATCCTGCCCCCTGGCAACCACCAGTTTGTTCTCTATATTTATGAGTCTGTTTCTACTATTGTTGTTTGGCTTGTTTTATAGATTCCACATGTAAGTGAAATCATATGGTATTTGTCTTCCTCTGTATATTTCACTTGGTATTACATGCTCTATGTCCATCCAGTTGCAAATGGCAAGATTTCATTCTTTTTTATGGCTGAGTCATATTCCATTGTGTATATATATCACATCTCCTTTATCTTCATCTGTCGATGAACATTTAGGTTGCTTCCATATCTTGGCTACTGTAAATAATGCTGTAGTAAACGTAGGGGTCCATATATCTTTTGGAACTAGTGTTTGTGTTTTCTTTGGGTAAATACCCAGCAGTAGAATTACTGGATTGTATGGTACTTCTATTTTTGTTTTTCAAGGAACTTCCATATTGTTTTCCAGAGTAGGTTTTTTGAAAAATTTTGAGATGAATATACTTACACAGCAATATTTGTGTTCTTTCCTGATTAACAAAAGATTGATTGGATTAAAATCAGATTCACAGGAATCAAAGATCTTTCCCGTGTTAAGCTTTAGTGACAATTTCAAGGATATAAGTAATTATGAAGCACAGGGAAAACATGCACAAGTTCGGGGTGTCCACCCACTTCCCAGCTCCTATGTGTTTCATTAGAATGAGCTGTGGATTGGGTTTAATGTAAAAGATCTCTGAGTTGTCTAAGTGATGCGTGTGAGCATATCACACAAAGGGGGATGTTTCATTGAGAGACATTTCCATTTTATTCTCTGAAAATTACTTAACACGATAAACACATGACATTTTTCAAGGAGCCATGCCTTTGTAAATTATAGATTCCAGGTTTGTTTACTAGAAACAATTCTAGATGTTTTCAGAGCAGATGTATTCTGTTAGATAAAGACTATGCTGCTAGTGAATACCATTAGTGAGTTCGCCAGGTCTGCTGGCATGTTTATAAGGGGATTGGATAGAGTCAACTTTGTTTTTTTCTTTCCTTCCAGGAGCATCCCTGATAAAGGGAGAGGGTTGACTGTAGGACTGTTGTTGACCCTTTCCTTCCCATCTCTTAAAATAGAAGCATATAGTATTACCACTGAATTAGTGACTTACAAAGTGTGTGTGTTTTTCTTAACAGCAGTTTTAAGTATTTTCATTATCATGGTTCCTATTCTGTGCTCTAATGCCATTTCTCCTAAATTCCTTTTACAGTAGGGTAGCCAGAAGGGAAGGCAATAATCCAAGTGTGAACTAACCAAGTCTTAAATTTGACAAATGCAGGAATTGTCCAAGTTTTGGGGGTTTATTAAGTCCTTTAGGATAGGCATATTTGCTCTTCCTCCTCTTTATGCTCAAGTCCTCTATAACTTCTTCCAAGCTATTGCTAAAAGTATCAGATGAGGTTATCCATATAGATGCCGTACTCTAACTGGCATCGGGCACATGCTCCAGAGCTGTTGCCACTGGGAGTCAGGGTAGCATGGCAACTAAGTGTAGGGGCTCTGTTGTTAGACAGACATGGATTCAAGTCCTGGTTCTGCTACTTATCTGTGACCTTCAGCAGTTTAACTGAAACCTCAGATGTATTATTTATATAGTGTGTATAGGGTTTTTGTTAGGATAAAGGAGATAATACTTTCAAGGTTCTCAGTCCTGTATCTGGCACTTTAAAAATGTTCCAGAACTCTTAAATATTCTCATTATTAGTATTGCTTTTCTATAGATCTTCTAGGTTTCTATCTTTCCCTTAGTACCCTGTGGTATTATGATAGAGCACTTATTAATTCATTGGGTTGCTTTTGAATTGAACTTTCATTTATTGATCTTGTTCACCAGGATTGATTTTTAATTCTCAGATTCTCCAAGAGTTAGAATGCATCAAGTGATACTCTGGATATGAGGAATCCGGAGTTATAAGGGATTCTTTGTCATATATCCGTAGAATCTCTAGAGCCAAAGTGATCTTACCATTAGCATCAAATGGTACTTTCACCATGATTATGTGTTTGTTTCTAGGATTGTGCTCAAAGCTGAAATTCAAGATGGGAGGACAGACAGTAGGAAGCACAGAGTTCTGTTTTCTTTCTTTGCCCAGACTTAACTCAAGAGAGAAAGCAACTGACAGTATTAATGACTACTTGTCATGTAATTCTTTTTTTTTTTTTTAAGATTTTATTTATTTATTTGACAGAGAGAGAGAGAGCATAAGCAGGGGGAACGGCAGAGGGAGAGGGAGAAGCAGGCTCCCGCTGAGCAGGGAGCCCAACGTGGGGCTCGATCCCAGGACCCTGGGATCATGACCTGAGCCGAAGGCAGACGCCTCACAGACTGAGCCACCCAGGCGCCCTGTCATGTAATTCTTAAGCAGTTTGTTTTCACCTGGTAGAGACTGCAGTACCCTCTCATCATCTTGTCTTATTTTTTCTCCCTTAGATACACAGGAAGCTTGATAATCTTATCAGCTCAGAGGATGTTAACACAGGTCTGCAGTGTGCTGATTGGACTTGGTGAAGAGAAAGGAGTTGGTAGCTTAGTTGCCTGCTACATATAGGCCAGGAAATGCAGCAAAACTCCATAAAAATAACGGAGACTTCCACTTCAGCAGAGTCGCTGTAGCTCCATAGTCGGTTCCAAAGAGAAAGACAGTTTGCCTCCTGTACACTTACATGTTAGCTGAGCCTCTGAATTTTTGAAGTATATTGAGAATGTTCTCATTAAAAGCATTGATCTAAGTGGGTTTTCTGAGGTCAAAATTTTAATAGCTTTTATCTAATAAAAGCATTGCAGGAAAGAAGCAGAATTGTTATAATCGGACTTGTAAAAAATATGTCTTTTAAATTGAAGGCTAAATTCTTCTAAGAATTCTAAATTCTTTTAAGTGTGAAATGTAAAGAAATTTATTTTTTAAGGTTAAGGCCAAGCTCATGAATGAAACCTTGTTAATGATGTAATTAGGTAAATTAGGAGAAATAAATTAAATTAGATGAATTTAATTAAAAGAAACTTGCAGTTTTAAAAGTACTTAGCCCATATTTATTTTTTTTCTAAAACAGGGCATGTTTTAAAGAGAGTGTTTTTATGTGAATTGTACTCCAGGATAAATCGTATTCACAAAGAGTGATTTTTCTAGATGTAATCCATTGAGTACATGTCAAGATGGCATATGTGTTGTAACTTCCATTACAGAGGTAAATTGCTCTATTTAAAATGATTTTTATCCTTAGATTATTTAAATTCATTATTATAATATGTATTATGTCTCGATTTATATACCACATTTTAGAATATAGTCTATTCATTTTGAAAAATATGTCTTCATGACACCTTTGCAATACTTGAAATATGGTACGCAAGGAATTATTATTTGTAAGTAATTTGAAATTTTATTGAAACAGTGGAACAAATGTTTTATTTCTTAATTTAAATAAAGTATTTAATATACTATTAAAAAAAAAGAATGTTCTCTGGCTTGTGCCTTGAAGATTTTACTGTGGCCAAGAGTGGGCAAAAGCTTTTTAAAACTTTTTTTTTTTTTTTTTTTTTTTTTTTTAAGATTTTTTTAATTTATCTATTTGAGAGAGAGAGAGAGTGAGAGAGAGAGCGCAAGAGGGGGTAGGGTTAGAGGGAGAAGCAGACTCCCTGCTGAGCAGGGAGCCCGATGCGGGACTCAATCCCGGGACTCCAGGATCATGACCTGAGCCGAAGGCAGTCGCTTAACCAACTGAGCCACCCAGGCGCCCGGCAAAAGCTTTTTAATTGGTCTAGGCTGTAGTGCAAACTACTTTGTCCCTTATTATCTATTCCTTTCACCCCCCACCATTGTTTTGGATCTCAGCTATGGAATTAACACTCTCCTCCATTCATGACACATAATCATTGGTCTATGAAAGGCCCAGCTCTTGTTTTATCCATTCATTTCTCTTTCATTGTATACCCTATTTGCTTGAATGAATTTAATGATTATCTTTTACTTGTTCTTTTAAATGCATTATCCTCTGCATGTATTTTTAGTTTACATAAATGGTATTATACATCTTTTTCTTATTTTTTTTCACTGAGGACTATAATAGTTAATGTCCACCTACATAGCTGTGTGTATATTGAATCTGTTGCTCCTAACTTATGTGTTGTATTCTAAAGCATGCATCCATATAATTTTATTGATCCACTACTCCAGAATGGCTATCCAGATTGCCTTAGATTAGTATTGGGATTACCAATACCGATAATGCTGTAACTAACAACATAGTACATGCCCTCTTAGGACTTGGGCAAGAACATCTTTGGGACATACTGAAGAGTCGGATTCTTGAGTCATAAGTGTATAATGAATTTAACTTAAGTAGTAGATTGTTCTCAGAAACATGAACTGTCCATACTTCTCCAAGTAGTATTAGAGGGTTCCTATGTCCCTCCATCTTCTCCAACATGTGCCATTATCTAATTTTACCAATGCCATTGTTAGTTTGATTTGCTTTTCTTTGATTACGAGTGAATTTGAGCATCTCTTTGTATGCTCTGTTGACTATAGAGTCAACACAATCCCTATCAAAATTTGAGCAGGATTTTTTTTTTTCAGAAACTGACAAGCTGATATTAGCACTTATATAATAAGACAAAAAATAATAACTTTTTTTTTTTAAAGATTTTATTTATTTATCTGACAGAGACACAGCGAGAGAGGGAACACAAGCAAGGGGAGTGGCAGAGGGAGGGGGAGAAGCAGGCTTCCCGAGGAGCAGGGAGCCTGATGCGGGGCTCGATCCCAGGACCCTGGGATCATGACCTGAGCTGAAGGCAGATGCTTAACCATCTGAGCCACCCAGGCACCCCAATAACAATTTTGAAACAAGAACAGAGTGGCAGGGCTTTCACTTGCTGATTTCAAAACTTATTATAGGGGCACATGGCTGGCTCAGTTGGTAGAACATGTGACTCTTGATCTTGGGGTTGTGAGTTCGAGCCCCATGTTGGGCCCTATGTTGGGTCCCATGTTGGGCATGGAGTCTAGTTAAACAAAAAAATAAATAAAAACAAAACTTATTGTTTAAAGATTTTTAAAAAATTGATTTATTTGACAGAGAGAGCACAAGCAGGTGGAGTGGAAGGCTGAGCAGGGAGCCTGACATGGGGCTTGATCCCAGGAGCCTGGGATCATGACCTGAGCCAAAGGCAGACACTTAACTGAATGAGCCACCCAGGTGCCCCTAAAAACAAAACTTATTTTAAAATGACAGTCATCAAAACACTCTTAGCCAGGAAGTAGGAATAGAATGTAGCCCCCTTAATCTCATAAAGATCACTTGGTCAGCAAACTAAAACCACACAGTGTACATGTTCCCCCGCAAAATCATTCCTAATGTAATTTGTCCCCTAAAATGTGTCTTGCCCTGTCCTTTCTCTTTATTTCTTCGGCCTTTCTCAGATCATTAAAAATCACCCATGTGGACATATATAAGTTATCTAGAGAGAGAAAGACTGATGGGTAATCACTCCAGTTTGAGAAGTCCCAAAGTTGATGATGTCACAGACCACTGATCTGTATGACAAACCTAAGTCTCTGCCAACAGGCAGCCCTTTCAGAGCTCAGAAGTCCTTTAAGAACCCTGAACAAATTACTCTCCCTCTTCCCATATTAAAACAACATAAAGTGGGGCGCCTGGGTGGCTCAGTCATTAAGCGTCTGCCTTTGGCTCAGGTCATGATCCCAGGGTCCTGGGATCGAGCCCCGCATCTGCTCCACGGGAGGCCTGCTTCTCCCTCTCTCACTCCCCCTGCTTGTGTTCCCTGTCTTTCTGTCTCTCTCTCTGTCAAATAAATAAATAAAAAAAAAATCTTAAAACAAAACAAAACAAAACAAAAAAAACCCAACAACATAAAGCTAAACAAAGTCAAAGCTGTACCCCTCCCAGAACAGGAGTTTACTTCGAGGGCTCATCTGCAGAGAAGAAAACTACTTACTGGAAAATGTTGTTACTGGAAAGTCAAGTGGAGTCTGGTGAGACCCGTGGGGACAGTGCAGGGTGCTACAGGTGATGCTGACTTTGGAGGGCCAATGACACCTTTGGGTGCTTCATCAGACACAGTTTTGGCTTTAGGCCCATGGAGCTGTCCTGAAAAGAAACATTTCTGATTATAACAAATTACTCTTGGGCCCTGTTCTTTCCATGGATAGTTAGATCCCAAGGGACTCCATGGTTTGGGTCCTTTCCCCTCTCCCATGCTTTGTTTTTTCTTACTCAGATGTTTTTCTTACCTTAACTGAGCTCCTGTGGTCATGTCCAGATGGGTAGGCTAGATTAGGAGAGCAAGTTTTGTGATGGAACAGTGCTCAGAGAGGCTGGACTCATGCATTTAGATTCTCACTTCAGCATGTATTTCTCTTTACAGCTCAGGAGATCCATGGTTGATGGAGGTGTTGATTTCTTTTGGTATCTGGAGCAGTCAGCTGTGAACTCCATGTGATGTGGTCCTTCATAGCACCTTGGATACTTCTCAAGAGACAGTTTCTTCCATCCTTGGACTGAGGGTTCCTGAAGGGTAGAAATGGTGTTTTTCCCATGTTGACTGTTAGCCCATCTTGGCGTAAGGTAGGGCACACTCAGCCATGAGGGAAAGAGGGAAGCTGTATGAATCTGGCAAGGGGCCCCAGGCTACTTCTTCCTCATGCAAATTGGTATGGTCAGGATGGCCATTGCTGGAGGGTCAGATACACTCCACTGGAGGACCAGTTAACAAACCAGGAACTGAGAATGGATGGAAGAGAACAGTTCTCCCATGCAAAATAAATTCATGCCCAAGTGAGCGAGGGTTCAGAGACCCAGGGATGGAAGGAAATGCTAAGCACTACCTTACATGGTGTCATACATTATCTTATAACAGCCCATGTGACCTTGGGTCGGCAGTAAACCGAAGACATGGGACCAATTAAAAGACATGCTTGTTTTACATCATAATATATTAATTTTTTTGAAGATTTTATTTTTAGGTAATCTCTACACTCAGTGTGGGGCTTGAACTCACAACCTTGAGATCAAGAGTTGCATGCCTACCAATTGAGCCAGTCAGGTACCCCTATTAATTTATTTTTTATGTCTGTCTTCTGCCATTAGAATGTAATTCCCATCAGAACAAAGCCCTATTTATCTTGCTCACTTTGGAGCCCCAAGAATTTAACACTTACCCCATACATACTAGGTCCTCATTAAATAGTTTTCAAATGAATGAATGAAAGACCAGAAATGTAACATGAACACAGGACTGCCCCGATTTATGACATGGAAGGAAAAGAACCCATTTCTATTGAGTATAACTGGGCTACAGAGTGTTCAGGGGTGTTACATAAGTGATATCATTTAGTACTTTTAGCAATTATTCCAGGCGAGGAATATTCTCCCCATTTTGCAGGTAAAGAATTGGAGGTAGTGGGAGTTCAAGTTTCTCAGGAGATGTCTTACTATGAGTAAGTAGCAGAAATAAAATTCACGCCCATGTCAATCTGACTCCAAGGGTTGTGTGTTTGAGAGCCTGGCACCTTGGCTGGAGGAATGGCATCAAGGCCATGACTAGGGCAATAACAGTAATGCTCTAAGGTGAAGCTGCAGCCATAGGATGCAAATCAGGAATCCTTTTTTATGAGGTAGCAGGAGAAGGACAAGCCAAGCAGAAGGGCTGCCAATCAGTCAGCATTCAAGAAGGGTTGGTTAATAGTTAAGTGGTTGTAGGCTTGCAGACTCCCAGATCATCTGGGTGAGAGAGCAGGGCAGGGGAGCAAGAGGAAATAATCTGCCCTGGCTGAGGGTGGGGACGGGGGTTGAGATGGAGGGTGTGGGTAGGGAAAGATCTGCAGAGGAAGCATGGACAGATGAGAGCCCCAGAGGCTAGTGGGGGACATAGCATTCCTGACAACATATTCAGTTGTCCCTAATTGTTCCCAATTGTCTTTTACAATTTTTGTTCCCTTTTCAAACCAAGATCCAATTAAGGACAATGCATTGTATTTCATTGTTATGGCTCTTCATTCCTTTTTAATCTAGAGTAGTCCCCCCCCACCCCGCCCCATCATTGTCTTTTCAAGAGCTGAGGCAGTTTTCTTGTAGCAAACTTGATTCTTAATTCATCTGATTATTTTCTTGTGAGGTTGTTTAATTTGTTCTTCTGTTCTCTGAATTTTCTATAAACCTGCAGTTAAATGTAAAGAGTTCATTCAGTTTAGGTTAAACATTTTTGACAGTAATATTTCGTGGTGTTGCTGTGTGTTTTGTATCACACGCCATTAGGCGTCACACATTTTCAGAATGTGCCAGTATTAATCATGGTAAGTCTGGACACTGGATTAAGGTGATGCTGCTTCATCTCTACCTTCTAATGTTACATCTCCCCCCTCTGTCACTGGCTAATAATCTGTGGGGTAAAACTTTGACATCAAGCAAATACCTAGTTCTCCATCAACATGGAGTGATGCCCCCAGCTTTGTTTTTCTTTTTCAACATTTCCTTGGCGATTCGGGGTCTTTTCTGATTCCATACAAATTTTAGAATTGTTTGTTCCAGCACTTTGAAAAATGTCATTGGAATTTTGATCGGGATGGCGTTGAAGGTATAGATTGTTCTGGGTAGCATAGACATTTTAACAATGTTTATTCTTCCGATCCATGAGCATGGAATGTTTTTCCAATTTTTTGTGTCTCCTTCAATTTCTTTCATGAGTGTTCTGTAGTTCCAGGAATATAGATCCTTTCCCTCTTTGGTTAGGTTTATTCCGAGGTATCTTACGGTTTTTGGTGCTATTGTAAATGGAATCGTTTCTCTAATTTCTCTTTCTACAGTTGCATTGTTAGTGTATAAGAAAGCAACTGATTTCTGTGCATTGATTTTGTATCCTGCCACATTACTGAATTGCTGTATGAGTTCTAGTAATTTGTGGGTGGAGTCTTTTGGATTTTCCACATAAAGTATCATGCCAAATGGAAATATCCTGGGAAAGAATTCTGATTGGTCCAACTGGAGCTACATGTTACACCATTCACTTTGGCCAGGCCAATTTCAATTAAAAAAAATATAGGTGAGGCATGGGTTTGAGCACCCAGCTTGTGGTCAGGGGGAGGAGGTAGTGTGATTGATGGAGTCAGAAGATGATTTGGTTTGGGACACAAGGAGAGAGCTAGACTCAGAAAACAGCAACTATTCATTCTATAATGGAACCAGTAGCTGATTTTCTTTACATATTCCTTTGCCAATCAGTCAGCATTCAAGAAGGGTTGGTTAATAGTTAAGTGGTTGTAGGCTTGCAGACTCCCAGATCATCTGGGTGAGAGAGCAGGGCAGGGGAGCAAGAGGAAATAATCTGCCCTGGCTGAGGGTGGGGACGGGGGTTGGGATGGAGGGTGTGGGTAGGGAAAGGGAGGGGGGTGGGGAGATGTGCTCTGGGAGCAAAGATTTCCTCTGACACTCAGTGTCCAAGAGAGCTTACTCTGGGATAAATATACTTTTTTTCTGGAGGTGGGGAAGGGTGGGTCCAGAGCAAAGGTTGAAATCACCCTGTTGAAATTAGACCCCTATATCTCCCTTGAGACCAGAAACGCCATTAGCATCTTCTCTGAGTTCAACAGACAGTGACTGCATCTCGTTTGTAAAGGATGATTTGAGTGCTTCCCAGTAACCTTGTATTTGCTCAGTGTCATTACCACTGTCAAGAAGAAAATCAAGGTATACCTGAAATTAATATTACGCTGTATGTTAACTAACTGGAATTTAAATAAGAGCTTAAAAGAAAGAAGAAAATCAAGGTCATTAACAAATGTTTTCCTAGATTGTATTAAGAAATTAATGTAGCTGAATCATAGCCAATTTACATTCTAGGTTAACCAATTAATATGACAGAGTGGTAATTTTTCTTTGAGTCTCACAAATACAATCTGCATATACATGATTTTGAGAATAATTTAATATGTGAAGTTCAACATACAACTATATTCTAATGTCATTATTTTAAATTTAAAGAAATAGATCCTTATAAGATCAAGATAACCCATAAGCCTGAGGTTGGTTTTTACTTTTTTCCTTATTTTTTTAAAAAGCAAATAAATTTTAAAACCATAATGTTTTACATAAGGCAAATGCTGTGCTGTGAAACTTGCAGTTTGCAAAGAATACAGGGAAGTTGACTTAGACAGTAGTGGTGGTCATGTTAATTAAGCAGTCAGGTAACATGACAAGTCCGTTTGCAACACCAAAAAGTTTCTTTTTTCCCAACGATTAAAGGTCTCATGTTGTCTCCAGTCTCTGTTCTGTTTTGTGTGAGCCCCATCACAGAAACTTTTCAGAACTTTAGTAATGGCAGTGTACGGCTTTATCGCCCAAATCCTCCATATCAAAAGCATACTATCTTGGGGCTTTCTTTCTGGATGTGAAAACTTACCATAGATTTGCTGCAGGGATCTTTTTTAAGTTTCTTTTTTTTTTTTATTATGTTATGTTAATCACCATACATTACATCATTAGTTTTTGATATAGTGTTCCATGATTCATTGTTTGCATATAACATCCAGTGCTCCATTCAGTACGTGCCCTCTTTAATACCCATCACCAGGCTAACCCATCCTCCCACCCCCCTCCCCTCTAGAACCCTCAGTTTGTTTTTCAGAGTCCATCATCTCTCATGGTTCGTCTCCCCCTCCGATTTCCCCCCTTCATTCTTCCCCTCCTGCTATTTTCTTCTTTTTTTTTTTAAACATATAATGTATTATTTGCTTCAGAGGTACAGATCTGGGATTCAACAGTCTTGCACAATTCACAGTGTTCACCATAGCACATATCCTCCCCATTGTCTATCACCCAGCCACCCCATCCCTCCCACCCCCCACCACTCTAGCAACCCTGTTTGTTTCCTGAGATTAAGAATTCCTCGTATCAGTGAGGTCATAGGATACATGTCTTTCTCTGACTGACTTATTTTGCTCAGCATGATACCCTCCAGTTCCATCCACGTCGTTGCAAATGGCAAGATTTCATTCTTTTTGATGGCTGCATAATATTCCATTGTATATATACACCACATCTTCTTTATCCATTCATCTGTCCATGGACGTCTTGGCTCTTTCCACAGTTTGGCTATTGTGGACATTGCTGCTATAAACATCAGGGTGCATGTACACCTTTGGGTCCCTACATTTGTATCTTTGGGGTAAATACCCAGTAGTGCAATTGCTGGATCATATGGTAGCTCTATTTTCAACTTTTTGAAGAACCTCCATACTGTTTTCCAGAGTGGCTGCACCAGCTTGCATTCCCACCAATAGTGTAGGAGGGTTCCCCTTTCTCCGCATCCCCGCCAGCATCTGTCATTTCCTGACTTGTTAATTTTAGCCATTCTGACTGGTGTGAGGTGATATCTCATTGAGGTTTTGATTTGGATTTCCCTGATGCCGAGCGATATTGAGCACTTTTTCATGTGTCTGTTGGCCGTTTGGATGTCTTTGGAAAAATATCTGTTCATGTCTTCTGCCCATATCTTGATTGGATCATTTGTTCTTTGGGTGTTGAGTTTAAGAAGTTCTTTATAGATTTTGGATACTAGCCCTTTATCTGATATGTCATTTGCAAATATCTTCTCCCATTCTGTCGGTTGTCTTTTGGTTTTGTTGACTGTCTCTTTTGCTGTGCAAAAGCCTTTTATCTTGATGAGGTCCCAATAGTTCATTTTTGCCCTTGCTTCCCTTGCCTTTGGCGATGTTTCTAGGAAGAAGTTGCTACAGTTGAGGTCGAAGAAGTTGCTGCCTGTGTTCTCCTTTAGGATTTTGATGGACTCCTGTCTCACATTGAGGTCTTTCACCCATTTGGAGTCTATTTTTGTGTGTGGTATAAGGAAACGGTCCAGTTTCATTCTTCTGCATGTGGCTGTCCAATTTTCCCAACACCATTTGTTGAAGAGACTGTCTTTTTTCCATTGGACATTCTTTCCTGCTTTGTCGAAGATTAGTTGACCATAGAGTTGAGGGTCCATTTCTGGGCTTTCTATTCTGTTCCTTTGATCTATGTGTCTGTTTTTGTGCCAGTACCATACTGTCTTGATGATGACAGCTTTGTAATAGAGCTGGAAGTCTGGAATTGTGATGCCACCAGCTTTGCTTTTCTTTTTCAACGTTCCTCTGCCTATTCAAGGTCTTTTCTGGTTCCATACAAATTTTAGTATTATTTGTTCCATTTCTTTGAAAAAAGTGGATGGTATTTTGATGGGGATTGCATTGAATGTGTAGATTGCTCTAGGTAGCATTGACATCTTCACAATATTTGTTCTTCCAATCCATGAGCATGGAATGTTTTTCCATTTCTTTGTGTCCTTCTCATTTCTTTCAGGAGTATTTTATAGTTTTCTGAGTACAGATTCTTTGCTTCTTTGATTAGAGTTATTCCTAGGTATCTTACGGTTTGGGATGCAATTGTAAATGGGATCGACTCCTTAATTTCTCTTTCTTCTGTCTTGTTGTTGGTGTATAGGAGTGCCACTGATTTCTGTGCATTGATTTTATATCCTGCCACTTTACTGAATTCCTGTATGAGTTCTCGCAGTTTGGGGGTGGAGTCTTTTGGGTTTTCCACATAAAGTATCATATCATCTGCAAACAGTGAGAGTTTGACTTCTTCTTTGTCAATTTGGATACCTTTATTTCTTTCTGTTGTCTGATTGCTGTGGCTAGGACTTCTGATACTATGTTGAATAGCAGTGGTGATAGTGGACATCCTGCTGCAGGGATCTTTAACACAAAATCTTTTGTAAGCTACATAACCAGTTGTAGCTGTTCCAGCAGCAATGGTAACTGCTGTGATCCACTCAACAAGTGTGCTGGAATTGGAAGTCAGACTCATGGCTTGCTAAGTGTGTACATAGGACACTGAACACAGATATACTTCCCTCCCCTCCATAGCAATTTTTGATTTATTAGTAAACTCAAGCCCAGTGTATGTGCAAAAATCCAAATTATTTGACAACAATTAAGTAATCATTCCAAGCTTTTTGCCTTCCACCCTGCATTCTGTGAGTTTTATTCTCATAATTAACAATAAACAGTCACATCTGACCACAATTTTTATAAACTGATCTCTTGGGTTTGAGTATAAAAATCCTAGTAGGTTGTTCAGCCTTGCCCAGAGTCAGTGACTGACAAACCCAGAACAAAGGCTCAGGGTATTCTCAGAGGCACCTGTGTGTGGTTCCTATGTCTTTTTACCTAGAGCTCAGAAAGGAGGAGGAAAAGGGTATCGTCTCATTTATGGACTGTATCAATCTGCTTGGGCTGCTATAACAAAATACCACAGACTGGGTGGCTTCAACAACAGAAATGTATTTTCTCACAGTTCTGGAGGCTGGAGTTTAAGATTATGGTATTGGCAGGTTTGATTTCTGCTGTGACTTCCTTCTTGGCTTGTAGATGGAGAAGGATATTCCCTGGTATTATTCATCCCGAGAAGACGGGTGAGTTCTATGATAGGACTCAAAAGAAGGCCTTACTTAATTTATATGAGAAAGAAATTTCTCTTCTTTTGGGGGGTAGACAATGAAGAGGGCACTCCAACTGTGGGAAGGTAAGCTGGACATTCAAGAGTTTGGCAAATAGCATAGCAGAGAGGGAATCTCATGCCCGTAAGATACTTGGGGTTCTTCAGGGGACACATGTTTAGCAGGAGTTGAAGTTATTCTTTGTATGGCAACTCTTTCGTGTTGTACAAAAACTTCCAGAAACATACTTTATTTTTATTTTTTATTTATTTCAAAAAAAATATTTTAAGATTTTATTTATTTATTTGACAGAGAGAGAGAGAGACAGCGAGAGAGGGAACACAAGCAAGAGGAGTGGGAGAGGGAGAAGCAGGCTTCCCGCCAAGCAGGGAGCCCGATGTGGGGCTCGATCCCAGGACCCTGGGATCATGACCTGAGCCGAAGGCAGATGCCTAACGACTGAGCCACCCAGGCGCCCCAATTTTTAAAAATTTTTTATTTAAGTTCAATTTAATTAACATATACTGTATTATTAGTTTTAAAGGTAGAATTTAGAGATTTATCAGTTGCATATAACACCCAGTGCTCATTCCATCAAGTGCCCTCCTTAATGCCCATCACCCAGTTACCCCTTTCCCCCACCCACCTCCCCTCCAGCAACCCTCAGTTTGTTTCCTAGAGTTAAGAGTCGCTTATGGTTTGTCTCCCTCTCTGTTTCCATCTTACTTTATTTTTCCTTCCCTTCCTCTATGTTCATCTGTTTTGTTTCTTAAATTCCACATATGAGTGAAATCATATGGTATTTGTCTTTCTCTGACTGACTTCCCTTAGTGTAATACCCTCTAGTTCCATCCATGTCATTCCCAATGGCAAGATTTCATTCTTTTTGATGGCCGAGTAATATTCCATTGTGTGTGTGTGTGTGTATGTGTGTGTGTAACATCTTCTTTATCCATTCATCTGTTGGTGGACATATCTGGGCTCTTTCCATAGTTTGGCTATTGTGGACATTGCTACTATAAACATTGCGGTGCAGGTGCCCCTTCGGATCCCTACATTTGTATCTTTGGGGTAAATACCCAGGAGTGCAATTCCTGGGTCATAGGGTAGCTCTATTTTCAACTTTTTGAGGAACCTCCATACTATTTTCCAGAGTGGCTGCACCAGCTTGCATTCCCACCAACAGTGTAGGAGGGTTCCCCTTTCTCAGCATCCTCGCCAACATCTGTCGTTTCCTAACTTGTTAATTTTAGCCATTCTGACTAGTGTGAGGTGATATCTCATCGAATGGTTTTGATTTGTATTTTCCTGATGCCGAGTGATGTTGAGCACTTTTTCATGTGTCTGTTGGCCATTTGTATGTCTTCTTTGGAGAAATATCTGCAGGAACAAATTTTAAAAAGATTGTGGGAAAGGGGCGCCTGGGTGGCTCAGTTGGTTAAGCGACTGCCTTCGGCTCAGGTCATGATCCTGGAGTCCCGGGATCGAGTCCCGCATCGGGCTCCCTGCTCGGTGGGGAGTCTGCTTTTCCCTCTGACCCTCCTCCCTCTCATGCTCTCTGTCTCTCATTCTCTCTCTCTCAAATAAATAAAATCTTTAAAAAAAAAAAAAAGATTGTGGGAAAATCTTTGCCTTGTTTAGGGTGACACTGTAGTAAAGAATCAGTAGGTTAGGGAAAGGTGGTCTTTAAATTGAAGGAGGTGCTAGGTAGTAGAGAGGAACATACTCAAAAACTGGAATAGGGGTCTGTGCCATTGTAATTTGGGCAATAAAAGAAGTGTGACCTGGGATAGAAGAAGGTAGATTCTGGGATGTAATGTCATGTTTACATCTCTATTTTGTGAATGATTAACAGATGGTCATATGCCCTTAGAAACATGGCTGCCTTTTGATTAGCATCGTCTCCTTCGCCTAACATTTCAGTAGCTGCTTGTGCCCTCAAAACTCTCTAACCTGTTGCTATCCAATGTGGTAGCCACTAGCTACATGGGACAATTGAGCACTTGAAATGTGGCCAGTATGAATTGAAATGTGCTGGAATGGTAATATACATGTGAGATTTCAAAGACTTAGTGCAAAAATAGAATGCAAAACATCTCAAATAATTTTTATATTGATTATATGTTGAAATGATAATATCTTAGATTTACTGCATCAAATAAAATATATTATCAATATTCATTTCATCTAGTTTTACTTTTCTGAATGTAGCTATTAGAAAATTCAATGACTTATATGATTTGCATTTGTGGTCTGCATTCTGTATCTGTTGGAAACACCACTCTGCCTATTGCCTATTGTCCCTTGGGAAATGCTTTGGACCAGAGGTAGAAGTCCTATGCTTCTCCCTTACCGCTCCTCCCTTCCTCTATTCCCCCATATTTTTATCTTAAATGGTTCCATGAACTGGGTTATGTTCTTCTGTGGGGAAGGTAGACTTGCCCCCCCCCCCCATTCTGTTTTTGGTATTTGGGCCTTTTCCACAAAATCTGTGAAAAAAGAAAAGAGTGTCTCTTGCTGTTTTTTGTCCTGTTACCTCAAGGAAGGCACATCATATGAGAATCATAAATCCTTGTTACAGAGCTTAATCTGAGCTCTCCGTGAGCCAAATTCAGTGCTACAGTCACCATTCCTGGTGCTTGCTTTTTCTTGGGCGTGCAAACTAAAATTCCATTCCTCTCCAGCTCTACCTCCTCTGTGAGGTTTCTGTGAGAATGATAACATTATGTAAACTATAGGTGCTTAAACAGTATTTATTGAATGACTGATGACAGAGGAAACAGTCCTATGTTTCATTTTACAGCTAGCAAAGAAGAGAGGAACTTGGTGTTTTAAGGGAAAGGCCCACATCCCTGCTCATCTGCTTCCTCCAGCTCCAGTCACGTCGTTGGTAGTGTCTATGGCGGTGGTGATGGTGGTGGGGAGTCAGCAGCTGAGTCTCTGCTTTCTTTGGTGTCTCTCTTGGTAGAAATAGCAGTATATGAAATCTTTCCTGAGAACACAGGGTTGGTGATGGCAGAGTTTACATTGGTGGCATTTGGGATGATGAGGGTGTTGATGTTGGTAAAAGGGCTGATGCTTTTGATATGGGGGAGAAGAGATAAAATCTGATTTTTTGTTTGTATCTCAGCATCAGAATTCTTGGTAGTTTGTAGGTGTTCTTGGGAGTCCTCTCCAAGTGTGTGGGATATTTCATTTTGCATGTAGTTTTTTATCATTTGAACCACTTTTGGTCCAATGCAACATTTCTTCTTCTTGCATTTCTGTATCTCTTTTTCATCCATGGCACAGTGGTCTTTGCATCTTCCAAAACCCATTAAACATCTTCTTAAGCCAAAGTACTCTGCACAAAGAAAAAAGAAAACCACTGGGCTAAGGTTACTAGCTAGATATGATGTTAAGACTGCTGGAGGGTGAAGCATAGAATAAGAGGTTGTTTATTAATGCTAAGTTTTAAGTGCACTGTTTAGGGATATTGATGGAAGCACCTGGCAGGCCAGTAAAGTCGCTGTATACCCCTGAACTCCAAAATAAATCTCTCTAGTCCCCCTCATTGAGTAACTTTAAAAATCTAGGGGCACATAGACGAAGGAGAAAAGGGAACACTTTTTTTTTTTTTTTTTTTTGCTTCAGGATAGGATTTTAGACCTCCAACTTAGACACTTAGACATCTTAGACACAGAGCATCACTATCTTCCTTCATGATCCTAGGAAATACCAACAAGAGCAAAATCTTTCATAAAACTAATCCAAGAAAGACTTTCAAAAGAGTTCAGTAGGACTTTCAGGAGTGCTGACTTATTGCCAAACCCAGTGGTCCATGACCTCACCCTCCTTGACAACCACTTGACTTGTGGTTCCTGGGGCATGGTGTTCTATCATTTGTAGTCTCTCTGAACATTCTGTCCCTCAGAGGCTTTATCCATCATCACAGCCTTAACCTCATCTCTGTCAAGGTAACTCCCACATGGTTATCTATAGCTCTAAATTCTCTGCTCAGTTTAGTACTTCATCTTCATCTGCTGAATTTTTTTTTATCCCAGGGTCTCACCCTTTTTTCTGAATCAAGAAAGTTCTCCCTCATTCTGTAATCTTAACAATTCAACTGATTTTCCATAAATAACAAGAAGCTTATGTAGCACCTAATATTCACATACATTTCAACATCATTTCTCTCCAGAGACAAAACAGTAAAATTCTTATATTTCAAGCAGCTACATTGATTAACCTGCTATACTCATGTGGAATTTGGGGCTCAAAGTGACTAAGTGACTTTACCCAAGACGACACAGCCATACTTGCTTATGTTACTGCTCTTCTCTTAAGGTTCCAAGATAAAAACATTAGAAATATCTTGGGGCGCCTGGGTGGCTCAGTCGGTTAAGTGGCTGCCTTTGGCTCGGGTCATGATCCTGGGGTCCTGGGATCGAGCCCCACGTCCGGCTCCCTGCTCAGCCTGCTTCTCCCTCTCCCTCTGCCTGCTGCTCTGCCTACTTGTGCTCTCTCTCTATCTGTCGAATAAATAAATAAAATCTTAAAAAAAAACCCAAACAAACATTAGAAATATCTTGACTCCTTCACTTTCCCTTCTCTGACCCATTGCCAGTAATTCTAAATATCAGGGTGATTCTTTTATTCTGAAACAAATTTTCATGTTTCTCTATTCTTTCCAAAAAACAATGGCCAATCCTCTGGTTCAGCCTTTTGCCAAGATGTATTCCCAGATGCCCTGATGAGTGATTTGGGGGTTTCCAAGAAGACAAAGCCTGAGAAAAGGGATGAAACTAAAAATCTGAAAAAGTTGAAATGGAGAACATAGACCTATTTACTGGATCTTTAGAGGACATTTTTTGAGCGCAAGGGTAAGGACTTCCTACTTATTATACCAAGGTATAAACTAATATGAACATTTACTTCAAAAGATGGTTTAAATTAGAAATAGAGCAGAAATGAGGTAGACTTGGCTGAGTCCCAGATGATAGTGATGTAGAGGGCAGGAAGGTAGCCTTTATATGTTGGATAGTTTCTGAGTATACAGAAAACATCCTGCTTTCTCTGTAGCTCCCTGTGTATCCCCATCAGACAGAGTCTAGGGTTGGGGCCTATGGGGATGCATGGGGGATGGTGCATGACTGAGGCAATAGGTAAACTCTTAAGCCACCTGTTTGGGGATCTCCTCTTTCAGCATTACTTGGGGTCCCATTGTCATAGACAGCCAAATCCCTGCTTCCTCACACCGACCCCTTCTAAATGCAGGATTCCACATTACCTGTGTTCACCTGGTACTGTAGCATGAGGCTGGCAAAGATAGGAAAAAGGAGCTTCATGGCTGGGTGCCAGAGAGGAAGCCTTGGATCTGGGTTGGTGTTCTTGAGCTCCAGCCTTTATTGGCCTCTTCATGGCCTTAGGCCATGAGCAGTGAAGTGCAGCCAAAGCTCGTAGCAGTTGTGTTTTCACTGATTCTGAGAACAGCCTTTCCTGAACACTTCTGTGCAACACATTCCCTGCTCTTGATCCTGGGAGAAACATAAGACATATAAGATATGAAAGGAGGTGCAAGCCCTTTCCATCCCTTCTTAATATGTGAGCATGGCAAGAGTAATATATTTGTTTTTCTATCTGTCAGCTAATTATGCCTAAGGCACTTAACATGGGAGAGTCAGAAGCATGGAAATTGCTATAGCCATCAAGTCTCAGAGGATTGTTTCTGTCTTTTTTGTACTGGTGTCTCCACTGTTTAGTAGGGGCACTGGGTCAACATTAGAGCTGAGTACATGCATGTTGCATGAGTTTGTTGGAGGCAGCTCCTGGCATAACTTTAACTTCTTTTTTATTGAGATATAATTGACATATAACATACTTGTTTCAAGTGTACAACATAATGATTTGATATTTGTATAAGTTCTGAAATGATTGATAGTAAGTCTAGTTAACATCCATCACCACACTTTTAAGACTTACTCTCTAGCAACTTTCAAATATACAATACAGCATTGTTAACTATAGTTATGATGCAGCGTATTACACCCCTGGGACTTAATGATTTTGTAACTGGACATTTGTACCATTTGATGATCTTTACCCATTTTGCCCCTTGCTCCTCCTCTGTACCTTGGCAACCATCAATCTGTTCTCTGTATCTATGAGTTCATCTTTTTTTTTGATGCTACATTTATGTGAGATCATATGGTATTTGTCTTTCTCTTGTCTGACTTAATTCATTTAGCATATGCCCTCAAGGTCCATCCATTCTGTTGCAATTGGCACTGTTTTCTTTCTTATGGCCAAATAATATTCCATTATATATATTACATTTTCTTTATCCTTCATTCATCAATGGACACTAAACGTTGCTTTCATGTCTTGCTATTATAAATAATGGTGTAATGAACTTGGGGATGCACGTATGTTTTTGAGTTAATGTTTTTGTTTCTTTCAGAAAAATACCCAGAAGTGGAATTGCTGGATCATATGATAGATCTATTTGTAATTTTTTGAAGAATCTCCATATTGTTTTCCATAGTGGTTGCATCAATTAGCATTCCCACCAAAAGTATACAAGGATCTTGTTTTTTCCATATCCTCACCAACACTTGTTATTTCTTGTCTTTTTGATAATAGCCATTCTAACAGGTGTGAGGTGATATTTCATGGTGATTTTGATTTGCATCTCCTTGATGATTAGTGATATTGAGCACCTTTTAATGAACCTCCTGGCCCTTTGTATGTCTTCTTTGGAAAAATATCTATTCAGATTCTCTACCCATTTGTTAATCAGATTGGTTGTTGTTGAGTTGTAGGAGTTCTTTGTATATTTTGGATATTAACTCCTTATCTGATACATGATTTTCAAATATTTTCTCCCATTTGGTAGATTGCCTTTTCCTTTTGTTGATGGTTTCCTTTGCTGTGCAGAAGCTTTTTAGTTTAATGTAGTCCAATTTATTTATTTTTGCTTTTGTTGCCTTTGCTTTTGGTGTCAAATCCAGTTTCTGTGGTATCAGTTACAAATCTCTTTCATTTCTGATTTTATTTGAATCTCTTTTTTTCTTGGTGAGAAGATTTGTCCATAAACAAATTATCTTTTCAAAAAAACAAGCTCTTTTTTTTTCTTTTAAAGATTTAAAGAGGGAGAGGGAGAAGCAGGCTCCCTGCAGAGCAGGGAGCCCGATGTGGGGCTCGATCCCGGGACCCTGGGATCATGACCTGAGCCAAAGGCAGTTGCTTAACCAACTGAGCCACCCAGGAGCCCCTCATTGATCTTTTCTATTGTCTTTTTATTCTTATTTCATTTATTTCTATTCCGATCTTTGTTATTTCCTTTTCTACTAACTTTGGGATTAATTTTTCTGGTTCCCTAAGGTGTAAACTTAGGTTATTTGAGACTTTTCTTGTTTCTTAAGACAGGCCTGTATCATTATGATTTTTCCTCTTAGGACTGCTTTGCTGCATCCCATATGTTTTTTTTTTTTTAAATTATTATTATTTTTTATTGTTATGTTAATCCCCATACATTACCTCATTAGTTTTAGCTGTAGTGTTCCATGATTCATTGTTTGTACATAACACCCAGTGCTCCATGCAGAACGTGCCCTCCTCAATACCCACCACCAGGCTAACCCATCCTCCCACCCCCCTCCCCTCTAGAACCCTCAGTTTGTTTTTCAGAGTCCATCATCTCTCATGGTTCGTCTACCCCTCCGATTCCCCCCCTTCATTCTTCCCCTCCTGCTATCTTCTTCTTCTTCTTCTTTTTTTTTTTTTCTTAACATATATTGCATTATTTGTTTCAGAGGTATAGATCTGAGATTCAACAGTCTTGCACAATTCACAGCGCTTACTAGAGCACAAACCCTCCCCAGTGTCTATCACCCAGTCACCCCATCCCTCCCACCCCACCCCCATATGTTTTGATATGTTGTATTCCCATTTTCATTTGTCTCAAGGTATTTTTTTGATTTCTCTTTTTATTTCTTCTTTGACCCATTGGTTTTTCAGTAGCATGTTGCTTAATCTACACATATATGTGAATTTTCCAGTTTTCTTCATGTAATTAATTTCTAGTTTCTATACAGTTATGGTCAGAAAAGGTTTGAGGGGTGCCTGGATGGCTCCGTTCGTTAAGTGTCCGACTCTTGATTTCAGCTCAGGTCATGATCTCAGGGTGTGAGATCAGGCCCGTGTCAGGCTCCGCACTCTTGAGGAGTGTCGGCTTCTTTCTCTCTCTCCCTCTCCTTTTCTCCCTGCTCACATTCTCGCACTGTCTCTCTCAAATAAAAATAAATAAATAAATAAATAAATAAAATCTTTAAAAAAAAAGAAAAGATGTTTGATATGTTTTCAATCTTCTTAAGTTTACTAAGACTTATTGGCCTAACATATGATCTGTCCTGGAGAATGTTCTATGTATGTTTGAGAAGAATGTGTATTCTGTTGCTTTTGGATGAAATATTCAGTATGTGTCTGTTAAGTCTGTCTGGTCTAATGTCTGGTTTAAGCCCAATGCTTCCTTATTGATCTTTAATATAGATTATCTATTCATTGATGAAAGTGGGCTATTAAAGTCTCCTATTATTGTATTGCAATTGCAATTTCTCCTTTAAGTCTGTTAATATTTGCTTTATCTGTTAGGTGCTGCTATGTTGCATAGACATTTAGAAATGTTATATCCTATTGTTGGATCACTCCACCATTATATAATTACTTTCTTTGCCTCTTATTAGTCTTTGCCTTAAAGTGTATTTTGTTCGATATGTAAGTATAGCTATCCCAGTTTTCCTTTGGTTTCCATTAGTATGGGGTATTTTTTTTTCATCCTTTCATTTTCAATCAGTATGTGTACTTATATCTGAATTGAGGCTATCGTAGGCAGCATTTAGATGGGTCTTATTGTTTCATCCATTCAGACGCGTTATATCTTTAGATTGGAGAATTTTAGTCCGTTTATGTTTAAAGTAATTATCAGTAGGCATGCACTTAGAGCCATTATGTTAATTGTTTTCTGGATGTTTTGTTACTCTTTGGTTCCTTTCTTCTTGCTCTCTTCCTTTGTGATTTGATGATTTTCTGTAGTGGTATGCTTAGATTCCTTTCTCTCAGTCTTTTGTGTATCTATTGTAGGTTTTTGGTTTGTGGTTACCATGAAAGCTTACATAAAACAACAGATAACAGTCTAATTTAAATTGATAACAGTTTAAATTCAAATGCATTCTGAGACTCTCCAATTTCTCTCCCCTCCCCCATTTTGTCTTTTTGATGTCACAATTTATATTTTTTATTTTGTGTATCCATTAACAAATTATTATGGTTATGTTATTTTACCACTTTTGTTTTTTTAACCTTCATACTAGCTTTATAAGTAATTAACCCATCACCTTTACAACATTAGAGTGTTCTGAATTTTACTATGTACTTACTTTTACCAGTGAAATCTGTACTTTCGTGTTTTCCTGTTACTAATTAGTCCCCTTTCATTTCAGCTTAAAGAAGTCCCCTTAACATTTCTTGTCAGATATAAGACCAGTTAAGGCTGGTCTACTTGTGATGAATTCCTTTAGATGTTGCTTATCTAGAAAACTCTATATTTCCATCCCACATCTGAAGGACAATTTTGCCAGGTAGAGTAGTTTTGGTTGGCAGTTTTTCTTTCAGTGCTTTACATATATTGTGCCACTTTACTCTGGCTTGCATAGTTTCTGTTTAAAAAATCTGCTCATTGTCTTATGGTGAGTCCTTGTAGGTAACAAGTTATTTTTCTTCTTCTGTTTTTAAGATTCTCTTCTTGTCTTTAAATTTTGAAACTTTAATTGTAATGTGCCTGGTGTGGGTCTCTTTGGGTTCATATTTTTTGGAACTCGCTGGGCTGCCTGGATCTGGATGTCTGTTTTCTTCCCAGGGTTAGGGAAATATTCATTCATTATTTCTTCAGATAAATTTTCTGCCCTTTTTTCTTTCTCTTCTCCTTTTGGGACCCCTGTAATGTGAATGTTGGTCCACTTGATATTATTCCACAAATCCCTTAAGCTTTCTTCTGTATTTTTCATTCTTTTTTCTTTTTGCTGTTGTGATTGGGTGAGTTTCCACTGTCCTTTGTAGTCACTGATCCTTTCTTCCATTGCATCTAGTCTGCTGTCAAACCCTCTATTGTATTTTTCAACTCTGTTATTATATTCTTAAGCTCTGTGACTTTACTCTGTAATTTTTAATATTTTCTATTTCTTTGGTGAAATTCTCACTTTGTTCATCCATTCTTCTACTGAGCTTGGTGAGCAACTTTATGACCATTATTTTGAACTCATTATCTGGTAAATCACTTACCTCTGTTTCATTAAGTTCCTTTTCTGAAGTTTTATTCTATTCCTTTGTTTGGAACATATTCCTCTGTTTCTTCATTTTCCTTGACTCTGTGTGTTGGTTTCTATGCATTAGATGAAACAGACAACTCTCCCAGTCTTGAAGGATTTGCCTCATGTAAGAGATGAATCCTATTGTTCAACCTTACCCTGGCATTGGTTGTCTCTCAAATCGTGATTGTCCAAGCAATCTATTTTATTTTTGGTACCAGTAGTTGAGGTGTGACAAGACCTGTCAGTATTCCAAAGGGAAGGAGCTCAGTCAGCACTTAGGTTCAGGCTGATTGGAAGCCTGACTCCCAAGCAGCAACTTTTAAAATATGTGAATATACTTTTTCCAGGAGAAAACTGGGAGATGGGCATTCCTGTCTGCTCCCTCTGCACTGAACTCTGGGGTAATAGCCATTTGAGAGCTATTTCTTTTTTTTGCTCCCATCCCACTGAACCTGTGAACACAAGCATCACTGGTCACCAGAGCCAGGCTTTCAAGGGATGTGTCCTCTGGGTGGCAGACATAAAAGCTGGGGCACAGATGTATACACAAGCTCCTTTCTTGGAGACACTGGTGACCTAGGGCAGGTCAGAGGGAGAGCATGAAGATGGCACCTCCCTGGTCTCTGGAGAGGATTGCAGTTGCCCCCCAGATGTGTGTTTAATTTGAAGCCTATCTGTCAGGCCACAACTGGGAAGGAAGCTAACAGGCCTCTTTCACAGAAAGACCAGGGATGCATTTCAGTTTGCTGTCACTGTGCTGTGCCCTGCAGGAGAGAGGGTGTAACTGGCTAAGAATTCTTTCTTCCTTTGTAACAGTCCTGCGGGCCCTGTGAGCACAAGCCCCACTGACTACCAGAGCCAGGTGATGAGAGATGTCCCCTGTGTGGCAGCTGCAAAAATCTGGGTGCCCTGTGAGTACACAAGCCTCTCCCTTGGAGATACTTGTGAGCCAGAGTGAGGCAGAGGGAAAGTGAAAAGATTGAGGCCACCAGCCTCTGCTCCCAGAGAGCACCTCAGTAGGCCCCTAGATGTTTGCCAAACCAGAAGCTCCAAGATAAGAAATAAGCTTCTTTCCACAGAAAGACTGGGCATGTGTTTCAGTCTGCTGTCTCTGCACTGTGCCCTGTGGGCTTGGTAGCTAGCCAAGAATGGTCTCTCCATTTGTTACAATCCCATGGTGCCCATGAATACAAGCCCTGCTGGTCATCAAAGCCAGGCAATCAAGAATTTCCCCCTGGGTGGCAGCCACAAAAACTGGGGCACCAGATGTAAAAACCAGGGCACAGTACGTGTGTATAAACTCCCCTCTGGGCAGGCGTGGTATTCTGTAGCTGCAGAGGGAGAGAACAAAGTAAGCGCCTTTCTCTGAGGTCTCTGGAGAGGATTACAGTTGGTTCTTAGATGTGTGTTTAATTAGAAGCCTGCTTTTCAGCTGCAGCTCTGAAGATAAGCTAATAGACCCCTTTCACAGAGACTGGGCACCTCAGTCTGTTGCCTCTCTGCTCTGCCTTGGTGTTGGTAGTGGGTTAAGAAATCTTTCTGTTATTGTCCTGTGGGACCTGTAAGTGTAAACTCTGCTGACAACCAGAGGCAGGCAGTCTATTTTTTCTTTTTAAAGATTTTATTTATTTATGTGAGAGAGAGAGAATGAGAGAGACAGCATGAGAGGGGGGAGGGTCAGAGGGAGAAGCAGACTCCCTGCTGAGCAGGGAGCCTGATGTGGGACTCGATCCTGGGATTCCAGGATCATGACCTGAGCAGTCGCTTAACCAACTGAGCCATCCAGGCGCCCAAGAGGCAGGCAGTCTAGAGGTGTCCCCTGGGCAGCAGCAGCAAACACTGGGGGGCTAGATGCTGTACAAGCTCCTTTCTGGAAGATACTGGTGAGCTGAAGTGAGGCAGAGGGAGAGCACAAATATGGCACCCACCAGCCCCAGGCTTTGGAGAGTATTTCAGTAGTCCCCTGGATGTGTGTTAAAATAGATGCCTGCCGTGCTGGGTTGGGATTTATAGTGAGATTGTGTCTAAACTTCTCCTACCTACTTCAGTGTGTAGGTCCATTTGTCCAATGTGTAGGAGTTGTTCAGCTAGGCCCCCGTCCCTGCGGAAATTGTTTTGTATGTAGCTGTAGATTCAGTGTGACTGTGAAAGGAGGTAAGTTCAGGATCCTCCTACATTGCCATCTTTATTTGGAACCTTCTTGCTTTTCTTTTGATTGATTAAATGTTTTTTACTTTAAATTTTTTCCCATCCCTTGTTTGGAAGACACACACTATATTTACTTGTTAACTTAGAAATTTTATTATACATGCTCACCTATCAAAATCTAAAGTTAATTAGTATCTTTCTCCTCCTTATAAAGATTTAGAGCATTATAACTCCATCTCTCCTGGCTTATTCACAATAGATATTGTGTATTTTAGTTATATATTTATATTTTTAGTTATATAATTTTTAACCCAAGACATCAATATTATTGTTTTATAAATCAGCCTTTTCTCCTGGTATTATTCCATGATCTGAAGTCAACTTTGTTGGATATTAATATAGTAACTCCAGTTTTGTTTTTACTGGTGTTTGCATGGTCTATCTTTTCTTCTTTTATTTTGAGACTATATTTATTTTGAGACTATATTTATTTTGAGACTATATTTTGAGACTATATTTATATTTCCATATAAAATATATGTATGTATTTATAAATAACATATAGTTTAAAAATCCATTTATGCTCAACACATCATTCATCATTAGGGAAATGCAAATCAAAACCACAATGAGATACCACTTCACACCCATTGGGTGACTACTATCAAAAATCCCGGAAAATAACAAGAGTTGGTGAGGATGTGGAGAAACTGGAACTCTTGTGTACTGTTGATGGGACTGTAGAATGGTGCAGTTGCTAAGGGTAATATAGTATGACAAGTCCTCAAAAAATTAAAATAGAACTACCATATGATCCAGCAATTCCACTTCTGGGTATATGCCCCAAATAATTGATAGCAGGGTTTAGAAGATGTATGTATACACTCATGTTTATAATAATGTTATTCATGATAATCAAAAGGTGGAAGCAACACAAGTCACCAAGAGATGAAAGGATAAACAAAATGTGATATATACATACTATGGAATAGTATGCATATTTTAAAATGAAGGACATTCTGAAATGTGCTGTAATATGAATGAACCTTGAGGACATTATACTATATGATAAGCCAGTCACAATAAAGATAAATACTGTATGAGTCCTCTTATATGAGGTACCTAGAGGTGTCAAATTCATAGATACAGAAAGTAGAAGTGTGGTTTCCAGAAGATGAGGGGAGGTGAAAATGAGGAGTTATTGTTTAATGGGTAAGGAGTTTCAGATTTGCAAGATGAAAAGAATTCTGGAAGTTGGTTGCACAAAATGTGAATGTATGTAACACTGTTGAATTATACACTTAGAAATGGTTAAGATGGTAAATTTTATGTTATGTCTGTTTTATGACAATTAAAAAATATTAAAATAAGCCCTCGATCTTCTATGGGTCACTAATTGTCTAGTGAAAAAAAAAAAATCCATCCAGTTTTTAATTTGTGTATTTAAATCATTTACATGTACTATGATTATCAATATGTTTGGATTTTGGTCTACTGTTTTACTATTTGTTTTCTGTTTGTTCTCTTTTTATCTCCCTATTTCACCTTTTCTGCCTTCTTTTTTTTTTTTTTTTTAAAGATTTTATTTATTTATTTGACAGAGAGAGACAGTGAGAGAGGGAACTCAAGCAGGGGGAGTGGGAGAGGGAGAAGCAGGCTTCCCGCTGAGCAGGAAGCCCGATGCTGGGCTTGATCCCAGGACACTGGGATCATGACCTGAGCCAAAGACAGACTCTTAATGACTGAGCCACCCAGGTGCCCCACCTTTTCTGCCTTCTTTTGGATTATTTAAATATGTTTCTAGTATCGCTTTAAAATTTTTTTATTAGTTTTTTTTTTTTTGACCATATAGTTTTATGGTGATTTCTCTAGGGATTAAAATATATAATCTTACCTTTTCATAATCTACATAGAATGATTATTTTATTATTTCGAGTGGAATGTAGTATTCTTACCACTATGTAAGTCCCTTTACACTATCCTCTTTATGTTGTCATATGTATTACATTTACATATAATAAAAACCCCATGAGACATGTTATAATCATTGCTCTCAGTTGCTATACATATTTTATAGCTCTTAAGAAGAAAGACTAGTCTGTTATATTTACCAGAATATTTACCATTTCTGTTGCTCTTCCTTCATTGTTGAAGTTCCATTTCCCTCTGTTCCACCCTTCCTCCCCTACCCCCTTTCTTGGGAAGAAATTTCTTCAGCATTTTTTTAGAGCAGGTCTGCTAGTTTTCCTTTATCTAAAAATGGCTTTCTTTTTTTTTAAACCACTTTGGCATACAAAAAGATGTATATACTTAATGTATGCAATTTGATGAGTTTGGAGATAGGTATACACCTATGAAACCATCACCACAATCAACACCATATGCTCATAAACATGTATGGCCTCCAAAAGTCATTTAGAATCTATTTAAAATCTTCTGACATTTAAAATTTATTTTTTTACATTTGAACATTTAATATTTTATCATTTAAAATCTATTTTTTATTATTTTTAATTAATTTAAATTTTTTTAAAAGTTTTATTTATTTATGTAATCTCTACACCCAACATGGGGCTTGAACTAACGGCCCTGAGATCAAGAGTCACACAGTCCTCCAGCTGAGCCAGCCAGGAACCCTTAAAATCTGTTTTTTAACTTATTTTGTGGTAAGAACACTAAACATAAGATACACTGTTTTAGCAAATTTTTAAGTATACAATGCTGTATTCTTAACTGTGGGCACTGTGCTGTACAGTACTTATTCATGTTTGTATAACTGAAACTTTGTACTCTTTGACCAAAATTTCTCCATTTCATCTTCCCTCCAGTCCCTGGTGACCACCATTCTACTCTCTGCTTTGTGTGTTTGGTTAATGTAGATTCCTTATTTAAGTAAGATCATGTAGCATCTGTTCTTCTGTGTCTGGCTTATTTCACTTAACGTAATATCCTCCAGAATCACCCATTTTGTCACAAATGGCAGGATTTCCTTTTTTATTAAGGGCGAATAATATTTTATTACATATAAATACCACATTTTCTTATCCATTCATTCATCAATGGACATTTAGATTACTCCATGCATTGACTATTGTGAATAATACTGCAGTGAAAATGAATGCAGATATCTCTTTGAGATAGTGATTCCATTTCCTTTGGATATATAACCAGGAATAGGATTGGTGGATCGTTACGGTAGTTATATTTTTAATTTTTTGAGGAACCTCCATACTGTTTTCCATAGTGGCTAAACCAATTTACATTCTCCGTAACAGTGTACAAGGGTTCCAAATTTTTGCATATCCTTGCCAACACTTGTTAACTTTGTTTTATTGATAATAGACATCCATTTTTTTTTTTAAGATTTTATTTATTTATTTGACAGAGAGAGACACAGTGAGAGAGGGAACACAAGCAGGGGGAGTGGAGAGGGAGAAGCAGTGTCTCTAACTACAGTCTTTAGTTTAAAATCTAATTTGTCTGATATAAGAATTGCTACCCCAGCTTTCTTTTGAGGTCCGCTGGCATGGAAGATGGATCTCCATCCCTTCATTTTCAGTCTGGATGTATCTTTAGGTTCAAAATGAGTCTCTCGTAGACAGCATATGGATGGGTCCTGTCTTTTTATCCAGTCTGCAACCCTGTGCCGTTTTATGGGAGCATTTAGGCCATTCACGTTGAGAGTGATTATTGAAAGATATGAATTAATTGTCATCATGTTGCCTGTGAAGACCTTGTTTTTATAGATTGTCCCTGTAAATTTCTGTTGTATATCACTGTTGGGGTCTTTCTCCTTTTATAGAACCCCCCCTTAATGTTTCTTGCAGGGCCGGCTTAGTGATCACATATTCTTTCAGTTTCTGCCGGTCGTGGAAGCTCTGCATCTTTCCATCCATTCTAAATGACAGCCTTGCCGGATAAAGTATTCTTGGCTGCATGTTCTTCTCGTTTAGTACCCTGAATATGTCTTGCCAGGCCTTTCTGGATTGTCAGGTCTCTGTGGATAGGTCTGACGTTATTCCGATGTTCCTCCCTCTGTACGTAAGGAATCTCTTCCCCTCCCCCTAACTGCCCTTAAGATGGTTTCCTTGGTTCTAAGATTTGCAAGTTTTACTATTACATGCCGGGGTGTTGGCCTGTTTTCCTTGATCTTGGGAGGGGTCCTCTCTGCCTCTAGGACTCGAATGTTTGTTTCATTCCCCAGATTAGGGAAGTTCTCAGCTATGATTTGCTCAAATAGATCTCCTAGTCCTCTCTGTCTCTCCACCCCCTCCGGGATTCCAATAATTCTGACATTGGAACCCTTCATGGTGTCACTTATTTCTCTGCTTCTATTTTCATGGATTCTGAGTTGTTTTTCCCTGGCCTCGTCTTTTCCCTTTTTATCTATTAAATGGTCTTCCAGGTCACTAATTCGTTCTTCTGCCTCACTTACCCTGGCTGTTAGATTATCTAGATTAGCTTGGATCTCATTGATAGCATTTTTAAATTCTGCCAATTCAGCTTTCATTTCTGCCCTTAGAGACTCTATGTTACCATTAATTGATTTCTCCATTCTAGCCATTGTCTTCACAATTGCTAGCCTGAATTCCGTCTCCAACACCTTGGTTGTATCTGAATCCATTTGTACATCTGTGGCATAAGTCATAATCCCTGAGTTTTTCCTATTTTGGGGGTTCCTCCTCCTAGTTGTTCTGTTGAGGGTGGTTGAAGGAATGTACAGAGTCCAAATTATTGACCAGAACCCAAGCAAGATGCACCTGTTTTCTTGGGACCTTAGGGTTGCTGGCCTCTTGTTCTCCCAGACTGTCTTCTGGGGGAGGAGCCTGCTGTGTTGTTACTCAGGCAACCCTGTTTGGGCAGAGTTGCCCTGCCCCCTGTGGCGGGGAATGGGCTCAGTGGGAACCGGTTTTTTGGGGCTTTTGTTCTCTGGTGGTTTTCTGCGTCTCTTCTGAGAGTCAGAGCAGAAGAGACTGTTTCCAACCCTCTACTTCAGAGCAGAGAGATCGCAGTCTGTCCTTCAGTGAGCTCTCCAGTCCACCTCTGTCCCTTTCTGTCTGTGCTGCTATAAAGTGCAGTGTCCTGGGTTGTGCGCCCCTCCGTAGCGCTCCCAGTCCTCGCCTCCAGGTCAGGGCAGGTCTTTGCCCTTTGTGCTTCTAAAACCGCCAGCTGCCCCCAGTTCGCACATGCAGCCCTGCTGCTCTGGTTTCCATCTGGGGGGCTGCCCTAAAGTCCTTTCCCCGCCGCTACCGGTTTGCAAGTCTGTGCCCAGTCCCCAGCGCGGGAGTCTGTCGCTCACAGGCGGTGCAGGATCCCCACGGCCATGCTCCCTCCAGCTGCCATTTATCCTCTGTTATTTGCCCGCTGAATCACGGTTCCCTACTTTGTACCTTGAAACCAACTGCCTGTGATATTCTGTTTGTTGAGATCCAGATCTGTCTTCTTACACATCAGGCTGATTTCGTGGGTGTTCAGAGTGGTCTGGTAGATATCCAGCTTAATTCCAGGGACCAGTTGGAATAGGGTCCCCTACTCCTCTGCCATCTTTTCCTCCCCCCCCCTTTTTTTTTTAAGATTTTATTTATTTATTTGACAGAGAGAGACACAGCGAGAGTGGGAACACAAGCAGGGGGAATGGGAGAGGGAGAAGCAAGCCCCCTGCCGAGCAGGGAGCTCAATGCAGAGCTCGATCCCAGGACCCTGGGATCATGACCTGACCCGAAGGCAGACGTTTAACAACTGAGCCACCCAGGTGCCCTGCCCTCTTTTTTTTTTAAAGATTTATTTATTTATTTATTCATTCATTCATTCATTTATTTGAGAGAGAGAGAGCACAAGCAGAAGGGGCAGTGGGAGAGGGAGAAAGAATCTCAAGCAGACTAGTGCTGAGCATGGAGCCTGATGTGGGGTTTGATTTCATGACCCAGAGATCATGACCTGAGCCGAAATCAAGAGTTGGACGCTTAACTGATTGAACCACCCAGGCATCCCAGGACTTTATTTTTTAAATGAAATTTTAGTTTCATTGCAAAATTGTTGCAATTGTTGCAAGGAAGATACAGAGATCTGTCATATACTCCCTGCCCCTGCACATGCATAGCCTCCACCATTATCAACAAACTCCAGCAGAGTGGTTTACTTAATATGATTAGCATATAATAATCACTAAAATCCACAGTTTACATTATGGTTCACTCTTGGTGTTGTATTTTCTATGGCTTTAGGCAAATGTATTGACATAGCTTCATCATTCTAGTATCACAGAATAATTTCACTACCTTAAATACTTCCTGTGCTCCACCTACTCATCCATCCCCCCACCCCAATCCCTGACAACACTAATCTTTCTGTCTCCATAGTTTTTCCTTTTAACAAATGTCATACAGTTGTAATCATACAGTTTGTGTCTTTCTGAAATTGGCTTCTTTCACTTAGTCATACGCATTTAAGTTTCTTCCATGTCTGCTGATGGGTTAATAGCCCATTTCTTTTTGGCACTGAATAATATTCCATTGTCAAGATGTATCACAGTTGTTATCCCTTTACCTTCTGAAGTATGTCTTGGTTGTTTCCACATTTTGGCAATTATGAATAAAGCTGCTTTAAACTTCTGTATGCAGGTTTTTGTGTGGGCATAAGTTTTCAATTCCTTTAGGTAAATACAGGTTTCCCCCACTATCCAAAAGTGGAGCATTCCTATGAAATCTTTTGTGAGATGAAATGGTGTAAAGTGAAGAGATAGTTATCATTAATTTATATTGAAAAATTTGAGGATGTTCCCAGAACTGAAAGTAACCTTTCTTTTGGCTTTTCCGACACCTTTAGACACATCTTGTCAATGAATGCACAAATTAAATTGAGATAAGCACAGATGCTCACTGATCCAGTTTAAAGCCCTGGCAGCTTGATGCTGAGATGCTGAGTGTAGATCTGGGGGCAGGGGCTTGGCGGTGTCACTGTCGTTACTCAGGGCACGCTGCCTCTATAACAGCTTGCTGCAAAACAAACACTGAACGTTATTTTCATTTTTTGCCTTTTTGTTTTTGTTTTTTTAAAATATTTTATTTATTTATTTGAGAGAGAGAATGAGATAGAGAGAGAGAGCATGAGAGGGGTAGGGTCAGAGGGAGAAGCAGACTCCCCGCCGAGCAGGGAGCCCCATGCGGGACTTGATCCTGGGACTCCAGGATCATGACCTGAGCCGAAGGCAGTCGCTTAACCAACTGAGCCACCCAGGCGCCCCAATTTTTCCCTTTTTTTGTAAAAGCAAGAATCCTCTTAAGCTTTCTTTTGGTTAGTGAAAACAGTACTAATGGAGGTCTTTTGTCCAAGTGAAGTGGTATAACGTGAACTTTTGGGAAGTGGGGGATACCTGTACTGAGGGAGCACAATTGCTGAATCATTAGTTTTGTGAGAAATCACCAAGCTGTCTTTCAAAGTGGCTGTGCCGGTTTGCATCCCCACCAGCAATGTATGAGGGTTCCTGTTACACATCTTCACCAGTATTTAGTGTTGTCAGTGTTTGGATTTTGGCCATTCTAATAGATGTGTAATGATATCTCACTGTTGTTTTAACTGGAATTTCCCTGACGACATATGATGTGTAACATCTTTTCACATGCTTATTTGCCATCTGTGTATCTTCTTTGTTGAAGTGTCTGCTAAGGTCTTTAGCCCATTTTTTTTTTTTTACTTGAGTTGTTTATTTTTTTATTATTGAGTTTTAAGAATTTTTTGTATATTTTGGATAACAGTCCTTTATCAGATGTGTCTTTTGAAAATATTTTTCCCCAGTCTGTGGCTTGTCTTCTCATGTTCCTGACATTGTCTTTTGCGAGGGCAGAAGTTTTTAATTTTAATTAAGTTTACCCTATCAATGACTTCATCATGGATTGTGCCTTTGGTCAGTCAGTCATGAAAACTTCTGCTCTAGGTTTTTTTTGGGGGGGGAGGGGCAAAGGGAGAGGAAGAGAGAGAATCTTAAGCATTCCTAATGAATGCTGCGTTCGATCTCACAACCCTGAGATCGTGACCTGAGCCAAAATCGAGAGCTGGACTCTTAATCATCTGAGACACTCAGGTGCCCCTAGGAATTTTTTTTAAAGTGATTTCTTTTTCTTTTTTTTGAACTTATTTTGTTTAAATATTGTTTTCCTAATTTTGTTTAGTTGTCTATCTGTGTTTTCTTGTACTTCACTGAACTTCTGTAAGAGGATTATTCTGAATTCTTTGTCAGTCAATTCACGTATCTCTATTTTTAAGGATCGGTCATTGGAATCTTACTAGTTTTCATGGGTGGTGTCAGGTTTCCCTGATTCTTTGTGATCCTTGTATCCTTGTATTGGTGTCTATGCATTTGAGGAAGGAGTCACCTCTTCTAGTCTATACAGGTTCACTTTGGATGGAAAGACCTTCATGACTCAGTTTAGCCCAGGTTTCTTGATGGGTTAGCTCATACCTTTCACTGGCAGGTGGGGTTTGCCATAGGGTTTCTGTTTGGAGGGAGCTTCTGCTTATGCTGTGAGCTTTGGTAATGCTGCTGGCTGGGCTCGCATCCACTGGCTGGGTTCTGTAGTTGAGCACAGTTGCCTGTTGGGATCTGTGGTCAGGCAGGGCCAGTTACTGGGCTCACCGGGTGGGTGGGAATGCAGGCTGCGCTCCTTCTGCCGCTGGCTGGACTCAATAACTGCGCAGGGCCACTGGCTAGTTCCTGCAATCACCCCTGATTGGATAGGGTTGCAATTTGTACTCCCTGGTGAAGTGGTGCTTCTAGCTGGATTTTATGTTTAAGTGAAGCTGCAGGCTGTGCTTCATTGTTTGGTGGGGCTACTGGCTGTGGCCTGCAATTGGGCAGGGCTGCAGGTTGTGCACTGTGGTTGGTTGGAGGTGTTGGCTTGGCTCTCTGGTCCAGTGGAGTCACTGGCTGTTCTCTGTGGTTGGGCAGGGTCCCTGACTGTGTACGATGATTAAGCCGGGCCATAGTCTGTGCTCTATGGCTGGGTTGGACCACTGGCTGAGGCCAGGCAGAAATGCTGACTGTGTTCTCTGGCCAGAGGGGCTGTTGACTTGGGTTCACAGGTGGGAGGAGCCACTGGCTGGCCTCTCTCTTTGGGCAAGGCCACTGGCTGGGATATGGTTGCAATGCTAAGATCCACTTGCTGGTCATTGTGAGCCCCACCCTTCTTTGTTCCAGCTGCCTTCCTGTGGTCTAGGTCTGTCAGTTGTCCCTTTGTTCTCCAAGATAGAAGTGGGCTTCCCGGGAGTGACCCAGAAATGCTGGGGAGGCTGAATGTCTGCTTCTGGTCCTCTTTTCTCCACTGGAGAAATCGTGGGCCCAGAAAATCACTCTTGGTGTGGCACTCTGTTGGCCTGGGGGAGGGGTGCTATGGTCAAAGTGAACCTGCTCTTCTTACCTTTCTAGAGTAGATTTTCTTGTTTTTTGTGCTTCAAAGGATGTGCTTCAGCCTCACTCCCAAGTTCTGGGATTTTCACAAAGGCATCTTGTCTGTGGACACTTGCTCATTTGTATTTCTGTCAGGAGGACTTGATCCAGGGGCCTTCTATTCCACCATCTTGCTTACTTCAACAGCAAAAGTGCATTTGGTTGCAAGGTAGAGACTGAATCTGAGTGCATTCATAGGAGTGACAGTGGGGCTGGAGAAAATGGAAGAGCTTTGAGTAGAGAGAATATTCAGAACACTGTGTGTAAAGTAGGAAGGAGGGATCTTAGGAATGCCTTTCTATTTTCCGTTAATACTGTCCTTTCCAGCTCCTCTCATGAGCAAACTCCTACTTATCTCTCAAGTCTCTGCTTAATTGTAACTTCCAAAACAAGTCTCTTTATTATTTTTTAAATTTTATTATGTTAGTCACCATACATTACATCATTAGTTTTTGATGTAGTGTTCCATGATTCATTGTTTGCGTGTAATACCCAATGCTCCATTCAATATGTGCCCTCTTTAATACCCATCACCAGGCTAACCCATCCCCCCCCCTCCCCTCTAGAACCCTCAGTTTGTTTTTCAGAGTCCATCGTCTCTCATGGTGAGACCTGACCCCGTATCTGAGAAAGCAATATTAAAGGCAGTGACATGTTTGTGAATCAGAGTATCTAGCTTTAACTAAAAATATGTATCTTGTATAATAAAGCTGATTTAAAAAAAGACTTACTCCAGGACCATTTAATTTAGAGCTTTTTCTTTTTTTTTTTTTTAAAGATTTATTTACTTATTTGAGAGAGAGAGAGGGTGTGTGAGCTAGGGTTGGGGGCGGGGCAGAGAGAGGGAGAGGAGAGAAGCAGACTCCCTGCTGAGGGCGGAGCCCGATGCAGGGCTTGATCTTACCACCCTGAGATCATGACCTGAGCCAAAATCAAGAGTTGGATGCTTAACCGACTGAGCCACAGAGGCGCCCCTAGAGCTTTTTCTTAACATAGTTTTTGCTTGATGTGGGTACGCTAGTGGTGTGGTTGGGACAACTTGCCTCTCCTTTTATATGATTTTTAATTTCAGAAGATACTGTGTACATAAATTTGTTGAGAGTTGCCTACACAGGTAAAAACTATTTTTTGACTTTATGATGGTGCAAAAGTGATACATGTTCAGTAGAAACTATACTTTGATATTAAACTGTGATCTTTTGGGGACAGGGAGGGACAGAGGAAAAGGGAGAGAAAGAATCTTAATTCCTTTTGAATTTTTAAAAGTTTTCCCTGATATTAGAAAATTATTTTAAGAAACAAAGCAGAGGATCATAGAGGAAGGGAGGGAAAATTAAAATAAGACAATCAGAGAGGGAGAGAAACCATAAGAGACTCTTAATATAGAAAATAAATTTAGGGTTGCTGGAGGGGAGGGGGGTGAGGGAATGGGGTAACTGGGTGATGGGCATTAAGGAAGGCATGTGATGCAATGAGCACTGGGTGTCATATACAACTGATGAATCACCGAACTCTACCTCTGAAACTAATAATACACTATATATTAATTAATTGAATTTAAATACAATAAAATAAACAACAAAAAAAGAAAATTATTTTGTTAATGTTTTAAAGTCTCTAGATGTCCATGGATCATGCAGAACAATTATAAAAGCACATTGTTCATCATTTCTGGGGAGCTATCTTAAAGTTTTGGAATTTGGAATGTTTGGTCAGCTAGTGAGAGGAGTTTCTTTGGCCACTAGGTGATACTTGAAATCCAAACCACCTGAATTTTTTATTTTTATTTTATTTATTTATTTAATAAGTTTTTAATTTTTATTCCTGTAGAGTTTATAAATGTTAAGTGTTATATATTAATTTCAGGTGTATAATATAGCAATTCAACAATTCTATATATTACTCAGAGCTCATCGTAAGTGCAAACTATCTGAATTTGACAGTGAAAATGGGGTAGGCATTCAAGGGGTTATGATGGAAGAAAGGGGAAAGGAAGCGTGACTGCCATGGGTTTTGCAGGGGCTGCAGGAATATTGAATGGAGTATTTCAACTGGGAAAAATATGCCTAACATCTTCTGTTGCCTCTTGGGCTGATATGAAGGGAATGGATTAAGAACACAGTTTTGACTAACCTGAAAGTTTTTATGTGCTCTCTGAGGTGTATCAATTTTATTGCTCCAAAAATTTTATAATTATCTGTAACTATTGTTTTAAACCTAAAATAATCAGGAGTAACTCTAGATGAAGTAGATATTTTGTTGACCCACTACCTACATACATAGTTTTCTCTCAATAGATGAGTTTTCAAAATGACATTTTTATACTAAAATTATTTTGATAGAAAAAAATCTTTTTCTCATTTTTTCTGGACATCTGAAGGTGTATATAAATTCCTTCTAGGAATACAAGCTTTACTCTGTAACTGGCCGTAAGTTGGCCTAGGGATACCTCAGATCTCTCTGGGCTATTGTCCTGTGTGAATCAAGTCTCAGTTCACAGTTTGGAAGCTTGCTGGCAAAGTATGTCCTTTCTGACAGTACATACTTTATTCCAGTCACTTGGCTGAGTCATGAAATTGTTCTAGATCACTGGAGGGAGTCTGAGGTGATGACATGAGATTGAATGTTGTCTTAGTTTCCTGTTGCTGCTATTACAAATTACAAAAAATTTAGTGGCTTAAACCAACACAGCTTTACCATCTTAAAGTTCTGAAGTTAGTCTGAAATGGGTCTCATTGGGCTAAAAGCAAGATGTTCCCTTTGGAGTTTCTTTCTAAGGGAAAATCTTTCCTGGTCTTTTCCAGCTTCTAGAGGATTGAATTCTTTGGTCATGGCCTCTTCTTCCATCTTCAAAGCTAGCTATGTAGCATTGTCATATCTTTCTTTGACACTGACTCCTACCTCTCCTTCCACATTTAAATGATCCTTGTTATCACATGAGACCCACCCAGATAATCCAAAATAATCTCCTTATTTTAAGGTCAGCTGATTAGCAACCTTAATTCTATCTACAGCTGTGATTCTCACTTCCAGGTAATATATATTCATAGCTTCTGAGAATTAGAATGTGGACATCTTTAGGGGACCATTACTCTTCCTACCATAAGTATTATTAATGCAATTTGTTTTTTCCACCTTTAGAACTCAAAATTTACATACAGATGGTTCCTGACTTACAATGTTTTGTCTCAGGATTTTTTGACTTTATGATGGTACAAAAGTGATACATGTTCAGTAGAAATCATACTTTGATAGTAAATCGTGATCTTTTGGGGACAGGGAGGGGCAGAGGAAAAGGGAGAGAAAGAATCTTAATGCAGGCTCCATAGCCAGTCTGGAGTCAAACGTGGGGCTTGATCTCACAACCCTAAGATTGATCTCATAACCCTGAGAACATGACCTGAGCGGAAATCAAGAGTTGGCCACTTAACTGACTGAGCTACCCAGGCGCCCCTTGAATTGTGATCTTTACCCAGGCTAGCGATATGTGGTTAGATACTCTATCTTAATACTGGGTAGTGGCAGTGAGCTGCAGCTCCCAGTCAGCCACGTGACCGTGAGGGGAAACAACTGATACACTTACAACCATTCTGTTTTTCACTTTCAGTACAATATTCAGTAAACTACATGAGCTATCCATGCTTTATTATAAAATAGGCTTTGGGTTAGATGATTTGCCCAACTGCAGGTTCATATAAGTGTTCTGAGCATGTTTAAGGTAAGCTAGGCTAAGCTATGATGTTTTAGTAGGTTAGGTGTGTTAAATGCATTTTTGATTTATGATATTTTCAGCTTACAATGGGTTTACCAGGATGTAACTTCATCATAAGTTGAGGAAAATCTATATAATGTGTTGTTTTCACTATCGTCAGTTTTCTTTTCTTTTTTTTTTAAGATTTTATTTATTTATTTGAGAGAGAGAGAATGAGAGACAGAAAGCACGAGAGGGAAGAGGGCAGAGGGAGAAGCAGACCCCCTGCTGAGCAGGGAGCCCGATGCGGAACTTGATCCCGGGACTCCAGGATCATGACCTGAGCCGAAGGCAATCGCTTAACCAACTGAGCCACCCAGGCGCGCCCTATCGTCAGTTTTCTATTATTGAGGGAGGAGAAGAGAAATATTTAGCTGAGATCAACTTGGGCTTAGATATATAGAAAATGAAACATGAAAGCATCTGGCATGTCGGTTGATTGACAGATTGAGTTTCTTCATGTTTATTTTTAACTAGAGTTCCAAATAAAAGGATATTTGGACCATCCAGCCCTAGGCACAGCTTAATCATCATGGACCTGCATGTGATGTTCTCTTGGAGTCATACCAGAAACAGAGTCAATCTGAGCCATCTAACACTCTTTGAACTTAACTTTAAAAAAAATCACTTTAAGTTTTTCAATCCTTAATTATTACTAGAGACCTGTTTTGACCATTTCTAAGGCCAATCTGCTGAAAACAGATTCCGTAATTATCAATTGCCATTTATTTCTCATTACTAACATATGATCTTTTTCTTTTATCTTGTGTTCCTCTGACCTGAGAGTTTTCATCAACAAAAGACCGGAAAATCAGGCAGACATGGGTAGCCCTACACACACACACACACACACATACACCCCCCCCCCCCCCCCCCCCGGAGAAAATTCTTATTTTGGCATGCTGTGGAATGCTGCATCAAAGCCATAGGTGATATCTCTTCTATTTTAGATTCACCTTTCATGGTATTATTTAACTATCAAAAAATAACAAAAACAGACTGGCTCTGGAAATTTCAGAAGTATGTCTCAGGACGGTGATTATGGGAAGTGGACAGTGTCCAGTAGTGATGAACGTGAGGAGGAAAAGCCAAAACTAGACAAGCTATCTACTTCTTCCCTCCTGCATGCTGGGCAGGGAGCAGCAAATGAACTAAGATACACCGTTCTGAGGCTAGGAAAGCTGCCCATAGAAGAAAATTAACACCTGTGAAGTTCAGCAACACAGATTCACAAGTTTCACCTCCCAAAAGACAGAAGAGTGGTTCCCAGGAAGACTTAGGTTGGTGTCTCTCTAGCAGCAATGATGAGTTGCAACCAGGAACACAGCAGAAGCAGGCTAAGAACATGGTGGTCAAAGAGGAGAGTGGCATCTCTTCTCCCAAAGACAGTGCTGCCCAAAGTACTGGAAATCATGTCCCTCCTGCCCACCAGGGACTAAAAGAGGAGGAAGAGGAGTAAGAAACCTCAGGGGAAGGCCAAGACATTTAGGACATGTTGGGAAAAGGGAACCCCTTCCAATTTTACCTCACTAGAGTCTCGGGAATTAAGTCAAAGTATAACTCTGGAGCCCTCCACATCAAGGATATTCTGTCTCCTCTATTTGGGATACTTGTATCTTCAGCTCAGTTTAACTACTGCTTTGACGTAGACTGGCTCATAAAACAGTATCCACCGGAGTTCAGAAACCAATTCTGCTTGTGCATGGAGATAAATGAGACTTGAAGGCTCACTTACATGCCCAGGCCAAGCCTTATGAAAACATTTCCCTCTGCCAGGAAAATGATGTTACTACTGTAAGAAGAAGGCCTCCGGATTGTCACACACACCTCCAACCTCATCCATGCTGACTGGCACCAGAAAACTCAGGGAATACGGTTGAGCCCCTTATACCTATGGATTATCCATGGAACCCACAGATTTGGAGAATCAACAACACATTTTAAAGCTGATCTCATCAGCTACTTGATGGCTTATAATGCTCCTTCACTCAAGGAGTGGATAGATATCATCCATAAGCATGATTTCTCTGAAACCAATGTTTATCTTATTGGATCAACCCCAGGACACTTTCAAGGAAGTCAAAAAGATAATTGGGGACATTTTAGGCTTAGAAACCTTCTGAAAGAGAATGCCTCATCCATACCTAAAGGAGAGTCTTGGCCGGATAGTAGGTCAGTTTTCAAGCATTGGGTCTATGGGAGCTGATGACTCGAAATGGTTGTATTCTGAGTTTATTTTTTATTTTTTTAAAAAGATTTTATTTATTTATTTGACAGAGACACAGCGAGAGAGGGAACACAAGCAGGGGGAGTGGGAAAGGGAGAAGCAGGCTTCCTGCTGAGCAGTGAGCCCGATGCAGGGCTCGATCGTAGGACCCTGGGATCATGACCTGAGCTGAAGGCAGACGCTTAATGACTGAGCCACCCAGGCACCCCGTGTTCTGAGTTTAAAGAAAGCTTGGTGATGCTGGGGAAAGAAAGCAGGACCCCAGGGAAAATGCCGTTCCTCTTCACCTGATCTGTCCTTCTGTGGAAAATGTGTGAACCAGCTTACAAGAATATCCAGCTGGGGGCTGTCTTCCCTATAGCACCCAGACAGCTGAAAAACAGAATTGGCTTCATTTCTGTTTTCACAAATGGTCGGCTGACACATCGGGCTGCAGCAATGCTATGCCACATATTAAAACATATATGAGACCTTCTCCAGAGTTCAGTTAAATTGCTTGGTTCCTTGTCACGAGCACAAATCTGTCAAGGCCACCTGGGGAGCATTAGAGAAGAACGGCACCCAGCTGATGATCCATTCCTATGAGTTTGGGGTCCCTTTTCCTGCCGTCAGCATTTGGCCTGGACAGCTTCATAGTAAAAGAGAAATTCTTCTCAGGGAGCAAGGAGCCAGTGGCCGCCTTTCCTGTGCCATATGACCTGCCTCCAGAACTGTATGGAAGTAAAGATCGGCCGTGGATTTGGAACATTCCTTATACCAAAGCACCAGATACACATGGGAATATGTGGGTGCCCTCCTGAGAATCTTAAAGCACTGTGAAATTTAGGTATAAGACATCAAGCCCCAAATAATAGATGTTCTTATTTGTACTGGATGTTCACCCTTAAAGTTTTATCTCCACCCCTAACAAAACTCTGCATAGCTCAAACAAAAACAAAACCAAAACAAATAAAACTTCAGATTCATTTTGATTTTATAAAATGATCTGAAACACACTGCAGCAAGGAGATAAAACTATGACATCATTTATTTCAAACACTTTAATCTTTTAGTAGTTCTGGGGAAAAAAGGAGAAAAATAGTTAAATGACATATATATTTAAAAAATTTTTTTATTAACATGTGATGTATTATTTGTTTCAAGGGTATAGTTCTGTGATTCATCAGTCTTACACAATTCACAGTGCTCACCATATTAAATGGCATATTTAAAGCTACTTAAAGCACTTACATCTTTAGGATTTAAGCAAATACAATTTATGAGCCAATATTAATTATCATGTGAGACATTTATATGCTTTTTGTGTAATGTTTTATAATTATTGTCCAAACACACACACCTAAAAGGTCCAAATGTGCATTTCATAAAATATGACACATTTCGGGGGCACCTGGGTGGCTGAGTTGTTAAGTGTCTGCCTTAGGCTCAGGTCATGATCCCAGGGTCTTGGGATTGAGCCCCATATCGGGCTCCTTGCTCAGCGGGAGCCTGCTTCTCCCTCTCCCGCTCCCCCTGCTTGTGTTCCCTCTCCCACTGTCTCTCTCTGTCAAATAAATAAATAAAATCTTTAAAAAAAATATGACACATTCCTAGTATACTTAGGTCTCAAGAGTACAGTGGAATGAGAAGGAACAGTAATACATAGCAAATTGCAACCCTAACTGGGTCCCACAATCTTACCCAAATAAATTTATTTTGTGAGACAATTTATGGATTAAAAGCAGATTCTCTTAAAATGAATATTATATTTCTAAATTTATATCAACGTTCTGCAAGAGATGCATACATGTTGTGTTTCTATGATATTGTTTGCCTATTTTCTACTAGGTCATTTGTCATTTTGTTATTGAATTGTAAACATTCTTTATATATTATGGATATTAATCCTCTTATGGTATATAATGCATTTACAAATTTTATTCTACTCTGATTATCTTTTAATCTTATACTGGTTTGAACCTTCTCCTGCATGCATTTTGTTATTAAGATGTACATTTTATGTAGTCAAATTTTATGATTTTTATTTATTTATTTATTTTAAATTTTTTTATTTTTTAAAGATTTTATTTATTTATTTGACAGAGAGAGACACAGCGAGAGAGAGGGAACACAAGCAGGGGGAGTGGGAGAGGGAGAAGCAGGCCTCCTGCTGAGCAGGGAGCCCGATGCGGGGCTCGACCCCAGGACCCTGGGATCATGACCTGAGCCGAAGGCAGACGCCCAACGGCTGAGCCACCCAGGCGCCCCAAATTTTATGATTTTTAATAATTCTCTTCTGTCCTCATTATTAGCTTTATTTCCTTTGAGGTTATTTATCCTTATTGTTCATTTAAGTTCTTCTCTTATATTGTTTATTTTCCTGAAACTATCTGGTGACCTATATTTAAGCATAATGGTAGATTAGTAAAGGCAGCTGAATGTGGTTCCTCTGTAGTGGGTCATGCCTGTTTTGCCAATAGGCCTGTTTCTTGAATTGGAGGGGTGAATGTAGACTTTGTATGTGTATTAGTATGTGTGTGCTTAGGGAGTGTTGACTAGCAGACTTTATTTTAAACTCAGTGACTGAAAAGCAAGCAAGCTTACTTTGTTTCATCTTACCTCTTATACAGTTGTCAAATTACTTTTGGAGTGAAGTATTTAGAAGGCTAAACACCAGAATGTTAACAGAGGGAAGATTATGGGTGGTCTACTTTCACCTTTTTGTTTATGTGTCTTTCTGATTTTTCTAGCATTAAATGTTAATTCAACTTCCTCACATCCTTAAACAAAGAACAACAAAAGAATCTTGCTCAACTCCAGCCTTTTTAAGAGGGAATTAGTAATTCTATTTCTTGCTTAGATTCACCCTATTCCAGAGTTTAGGAAGATAACATCTTAAGTAGAATTCAGAGAATATTTCTAAGAAATTAAACACATATAAAGTTCATTTATAAGTAAGGTATTAAAAGCAATTTGTACAACTATGGGTCACAGTGGGAGGTGCAGTAACAAATGTTGATGGGTGATTTTTTTTTTAATGACCATGACTAAAATGCAGCATTTAATTATTCATCTCAGCCTATTCAAGGGGAAATCTATTACTTAGTCACAAAGGGCTTTGAAAATGAGGAGACTGTGTACTTCTTGTGCCCCACAAAGATCGCAGGAAGTCCCTCTGATATTAAGGAGTTGACAAACAGATTTAGGAATCCATTAAAGCAAGCAAGTAATATTACTTGTAACAATGTCATCTGTGGAAATCAGAAATATGAATTCTCTCAATAGAGGCAGCTCTCTGAGTGCTGAGTGGATATAAGGAGGTGGATGGGAGGAGGATGTCCAGCCAAGTGCATGACAATAAATTTTGTGAACAAAGCAACATCTTCATCTTGTATTTGAATATTTTGTCTTTGTTTCCCAAAGACTGACCCGAAGGAGGCAACTGGAGAGGCAGGTTAGCACAATGGCTAAGGCCTTTACTTTTAGGTTCATGTAGACCTGGGTTGATCCTAGCTCATTCCTTACTAGCTGTGTGACATTGGACACATCACCAGTTCCCTAAATTGTAGTTTTCCAATTTGAAGGAGAGAGGTATTAGGTTTGTACTTCATAATGTTCTTGTAATGCTTCAAGTAAGTAATGTATACAAAATGCATTTGTCATCTAGTAGGCACATGTAAGAGGTCATGGAGCTGAGGCCAAATGAGATACTGGTGGGGCTAGTGCAAATCTAGTGGGGCCATTGGTCAATTCTCATTCTGCATTTTGACATATCAGTAGCATTTGATACTTCCTCCTCATTGACAAATTTAATTCACTCTGGTTACTGGTTAACATAATAAGCTATACACAATACTCATTCCTAACCCTAGCCCTAACCTGAACCTATGTTGTGATACAAATTTAATCATCATCAACAGATATTTATTCAGCCTTCACATATTCCAAATTTCTTTCAGGTACTGTCACAGAAAGATATTTGGGTAGGTCCTAATTATTGTAAGTTCAAAGTTCTGGTGTCCAGAAATTATAAAACATGGTAAACAAAATTCTTTACAAAATGTCTTAATTAACTTTATTACTGTCTTGGGCTATTTTATGTCGCAATAATTTTTTTGGTACTTTGCAATCATTCTTTCTGTAATTACATACTGAGGATATAGTATGAGTTTTGTGTTGTACATTAAGAACTCCAACTTGAATGAAGCCAGTGGCCTGCCCTTGAGGGGCACGTAGATTATTACAGATGAACAAATAATTAGAACATGACATATTGTGACTGCCAAGAAAAATATGGACAAGATACAATGTTGACACAAAGAAGGGAGTTTGCAGCTCTATTTAGTTGGGTCAAGGGAAACTTTGTAGATGTGGAGATGATTGAACTTAGTTTTGAAGTAAAATTAGGAGCTCATTAGGGCCAATTCGATGGACAGGATGGGAGAGCATGATATAAATTTGTGCAAAGAAACAGATTATGGAAGTAACAAGTTGGGTTGAGGTACCACACTAATTTGGCAGAACCATAAGTGGTTCTGTAAAATGCCTAGGAGAGGTGAGCAGGGACCATTTCCTAATGAGTTGAACACTGTACTAAAGAGATTTGATCTTTTAAGCTGTACTGGGGAAGACCTTATGGGAGACTCTGAAAAAATATCAATTTATCTAGCCAAAGCTAAATGCAATCTTACTCCCAGATGACTTTCTGGAAGTTTCATACATTAAAAAATGTAATTATTATTGGATGTGCATATGTGTCTGTCTTTTTTTTTTTTTTTTTTTAAAGATTTTATTTATTTTTTAGAGAGCGGGCGAGAGAGAAACAGCATGAGAGGGGAGAGGGTCAAAGGGAGAAGCAGACCCCCCGCTGAGCAGGGAGCCCGATGTGGGACTCGATCCCATATGTGTCTGTCTTGATTAGTTCATGATTTAATTAATCTTCCAAATGGATAACTTTTGTGAGTAAACGGTGGCATTAGCTGGATGGGATATTGGAACGAGAGGAATAAACTTGGAGTGACTCATACAAACAAGAACATATGACCAACCAGCCTTGATCCAATTGGGCTGATGGCCCAGGTGGAGGAATCAATGTTCCTGCTCTCTGGGAGCTCTTATCCTGAGTAAAGAAGAGTAGGTGTGATGCAGTGGAACATTCTGTGATTGTGAATTCCATATACGGAATGAAGGTGGGGTGGACTTGGATTTCCTGTCCATCGATGTGGGTTAAAATGAGAGCTCAGAATGCTGATAGCACCAAAAGCGCTTGTCTCATCTTGAAAAACTCTGTGACAGAGATCACTGGACAAAGAAATTGTGCTGCCTATTTCTCTTGGGAAGTCTGTAAACATGAAGCTGTTTCTGGTTCTCATTATTCTGCAGTTTGAGGTACCAACAGGTAACTTGTCCAAATATACCATAAAATCCTAGGAGATATTACTGTCTGTAGGAGTGGGGTTAGGGCCTTTGAGATTGTTGATATCTTGCCAATATCATCAAAAGTACCCACTCTCCTTAAGCCTGTGTCTTAGAAGAAAGCATTTGGGGAGTTAAGAGGTAAGAAGACATCAGGGCTGGGGCGCCTGGGTGGCTCAGTTGGTTAAGCGACTGCCTTCGGCTCAGGTCATGATCCTGGAGTCCCGGGATCCAGTCCTGCGTCGGGCTCCCTGCTCAGCGGGGCGTCTGCTTCCCCCTCTGCCCTCTTGCCTCTCGTGCTCTCTGTCTCTCATTCTATCTCTCTCTCAAATAAATAAATAAAATCTTTAAAAAAAAAAAAAAAAGAAGAAGACATCAGGGCTGTACTCTCAGCAGTCCTCTCCAAAGATAGGCATGAACCCATCATCTAGAATTATCTTTATAATGTTGAACATGGTTTTCACTCAGGAACCCTACCATCTCTTTTTTCATTCAAACTCATTTTCAGCCTTTACGACAGTAATGAGAAGAGCACAAGCTTTGGAATCATGTAGATTGAGGTTAAAATATATCTTGATCACTGATTAGTTGTATGAATGGAGCTAATTATTCCCTTTGGTTTTTTTTTTTTAGATTTATTTATTTATTTTAGAGAGAGAAAGAGTGGGGAGAGGAGGAGAGGGAGAGGCAGAAAATCCTCAAGCAGACTTCCCGCTGAGTATGGAGCCCAATGGGGGGCTCAATCCCAGGACCCTGAGATCACAACCTGAGCCGAAACCAAGAGTTGGATGCTCAACCAAGTGACCCACCCAGGCACCCCTAATTATTCCCTTTGAATCTCAGTTTTCTCATCTGTCAATTGAGTATAATGACCCGATTTCATAATGATTGAATTTTCATGTGAGGAAATGTCTTTGTTTTCCCTCTTTGTTCCATGAGCTTGTTCAAATTTGTGTACAGGGACAGATAAAGAATTGGAAACAGGTGATTTAGTGACAGTTGGATCTCTAGGGAGATGGGTACACATGGAATTGAATTTGATCCCTGGGTAACACATTTATCTGAGATAAAAAGGAGGATGGAGAGAGAGAGAGAGGAAGAGAGAGAGATTGAGATTGGAGCCAGGAGGATCATGGGCATGAAGACACAGAAGCTGAATAAGGGAAGTTCTCAGCAGCATTTATTGCTGAGACCCATGAAGTCTTGGCCTTGGCAAAGGGAGATTTCTACTGTTCATGTCAGTGAGGAAACCCAATTTCTCTCTTAACTTAAAAAGTCCTGTCTGTGGTACTCTTTTAAAAGTTAACTTGGCTCTGAATAGTGCCATGGTGGTAAGTTGGTACTCTCTGGGGACACTGAACTGGGGTAAGGCTGAGGGAGTACTGACTTTGGAGCATGGAAGACAGGTCAGATTTGCCAGAGTCCAGGAGTGGGACATAGCTCCAGTTGATAACCATGAATTGATCTCTCTTCTTTTTTGTCATGTAAGTTCTAATGTTATCAGAGCCAGTTGGGTATTGGCTAGGAGCATGGGGTTTTGATGTTCTTAATTTGGGATGATTTTCAAGGAGGAGGCTCTTAGTTTTCTCTTATCACTGTAAGGTTCATTTTGGAAGCACAGGAGGCCAAAGCTTGTGGGAACCACATAATACTTCTACTCTGCCTCAGAAACTAATCTGCATTCAATGTTGTTTCCTGGGCACAGATACAGCGCGACCCAGAAAATGCTTTAGTACTATAACAGGCTACTGCCGGAAGAAATGCGGAATGGGGGAAATATATGAAATGGCATGTCTAAATGGGAAATTATGTTGTGTTAATGAAGACGAAAACAAAAAACACAAGAAAGCCCCAGAGTCACCTCACTCTTTACCACAGCCTGATGGGAAGACAGACTATGTCATTTTACCCACCACCACACTTCTCACGGTGCAACTGTAAATCAAGCACTTGCTTCACTGGTCTCCACTCTTCCTAAATCAGAAGTGCCACCTCCTTCGACGGCCTGGAACAAAAGAGTTACCTACTTCTTCTGTGAACTTGATTCTCCACATAATAAAATTTTATGCTTTTCTCTGGATTTATTTATTAATGTATTCACTCATTTTTTTAAACACTTTAACCATAAATGAATAGTTATAATGTTCCAGGCATATACTAATAAGATGGGTGATACAGAGATGAAATGAAAATGTTGGTAGAAGTGGAAGTTAGCTCCTCCATTTTCTATGCAATTTCATAGCATTTCAAGTATTACTCCTCTTTTAAAAGATATTTACTATTTATTTATTTATTTATTTATTTATTTATTTGACAGAGAAAGAGAAGAGCAAAAGCAGGGGGACCAGCAGAGGGAGCACGGGAGAAGCAGACTCCCCGCTGAGCAGGGAGCCCAACATGAGGCTCCATCCCAGGACCCTGGGATCATGACCTGAGCCAAAGGCAGATGTTTAACTGACTGAGCCACCCAGGTGCCCTTCTTTTAAATGAAGTTTCTTGTGTCTAAGCAGATCTAAATGTCCCAACTTTGTGTGTGTAGGATGAATAAGGGTTTTGCTAACAACCAAGAGTTCATTAAAAGAAGGCAAGATATTGGAACATTTTCATAACAGTTATTGGCCAGGTCTAATGGGCAGTGATGACAGCTAGTGATAATTCCAATACAGGTTTCCCCTGCTATCCAAAAGTAGAGTGATCCTACGAGAACTTTCATAGGCCAGAATGATGTAATGTGAAGGAGCAATTACCATGAACTTATATGGAAAAATTTTTGAGTGTTCCAGACCCAAAAAATAACCTCTCTTAGGCTTTTCTGATACTTTAGGACACATCTTGCTAAGGGATGCAAAAAATAAATCAAGATAAAGCACAGATGCTCACAGACGCAGTTCAAAGCTATGATGGTTTGGTGCTGGGATGCTGAGTGTATGTCCCGGGGAAGGAGCTTGGTGAGGTCACTCTCACTGCTCAGGGTACCCACGGCCTCTGTAATGGTTTGCTGCAAAACAAACACTGAGTGCCATTTTTGCTTTTTGCCTTTTTTATGCAAAAGATAGTATCTTCTTCAGATTTCTTGCAGTTCATGGAAACAGGTACTAGTGTAGGTCTTTTGTAAAACTGAAGTGGTGTAAGTGCAAACTTTAAAAAAGCAGGGGATATCTGTACATCATTTGAAGTTTATTTAATGTGTATGCTCCATTTCCTTTTTAGTAGCAATTAGACCACTCGGTTGACACAAGTTTTAGACAATATTACCCTTAGAATCTTTGAAAACATTACATATTCAATTGTTTGTTAATAGCATGAAATTTACAAGCTTTCAGTTACAAGGTGAATGAAGTCTGAGTATCTAATGTGAAATGCAGTGATCATAGCTGAGAACACTGTATTGTGTAATTAAAATGTGCTAAGACTGTAAAACTTAAATGTTCTCACACACACACACACAAAAACAAACAAAACCAAAAACCACCAAGTAAATATGGGAGGTGATGGGTGTGTTAATTAACTAGATGGGGAGGGAGTCCTTTCATGACATACGCATCTATTAAAACACCATGATGTACCCTTTATTTTTTTAAATTTTATTATGTTATGTTAGTCACCATACAGTACATCATTAGTTTTTTATGTAATGTTCCATGATTCATTGTTTTTGTATAACACCCAGTGCTCCATGCAATATGTGCCCTCCTTAATACCCATCATCGGGCTAACCCATCCCCCCATCCCCTCTCCCCTCTAAAACCCTTGTTTCTTGGAGTCCATAGTCTCTCATGGTTCATCTCTCCCTCTGATTTCCCCCCCTTCATTTTTTTCCTTCTTTCTCCTAATGTCCTCCATGCTATTCCTTATGTTCCACAAATAAGTGAAACCATATGATAATTGACTTTCTCTGCTTGACTTATTTCACTTAGCATAATCTCCTCCAATCCCATCCATGTTGATGTAAAAGTTGGGTGTTCATCCTTTCTGATGGCTGAGTAATATTCCATTGTATATATGGACCACATCTTCTTTATCCATTCATCTGTTGAAGGGCATCTCAGCTCTTTCCACAGTTTGGCTATTGCAGACATTGCTGCTATGAACACTGGGGTGCATATGGCCCTTCTCTTCACTACATCTGTGTCTTTGGCGTAAATACCCAGTAGAAAACACCATGATGTACCCTTTAAATATCTTACAATTTGTAAGTCAATTATACCTCAATAAAACTGAAAATAAATAAAAATATTGTGAAATTTAAAGCCTCATAAATGAGACATATTTAAGAAGCTCCTTATGAGCTAGATAAAATCTTAGTAAATAATGATGCTCTCCAGATGAACAGAACAGAACATCTTGTGGTACCATCCATTGATGTTGCTTAACCTGGTTAAGGTATTGGTCATAAATAACTTGTGGAGCTACCATTTGGTCATCCAAGATAAAGAAATCAATGGGCCTTATTCCTCCACATGCAGCTCACCATCTCATTTCACTGGGAGGACAGGGAGACACATATTTAAATGGATATGTTAACATTTTAAGAGCCTATAAAGACCTTCCTTTTAGTAGTTGTGGCTTTTGAGAATCCTGGAGATGTGTATAGGAAACAAGGACCAGACTAAATTGTAGAATTAGAAATTATTTTGTTGACAATTTCACAATGGAAACTAATGTATGACTATTTCAATCTAATTCTCAGAGAGGTTTTTCAAGAGGCCCATGTAAGAAAGCCCTTTCTTTATTGCAACACTTCATAAGCTCCTCTTTTTCAGGCTTCCATCACTATGGGTCACCAGAGGCATTTTTAAGGAATGTCCATTTTGTCACTATGATATGAAGATGGGTCTTGCCCATTGTCTTTAATCTGTATGTGTCCTCTACTCTATGTGAGTCCATTGATAAATTAGAAACAAGAATCCATTTTGGCTTAGTTAGTATGAGATCAACCAGTGAAATGTTGCCTGAGTCAGGAGAGAGAGGTATAATGAACAGACAAATTAAACCTTGAATTCTGCTTTGAATGGGTGGACCTAATCTTTGCTTTGACTTTTCCTGTTATCCTTTTTGTATCCCCTTCATACTCATAGAAGAGTGTATGTGGTCAGTATTGTTAGGCACATGTTTTTTTGTCCACCTTATTTTTATATACAAAATTAAATTGAAATCCTGTATTTTTATTATGCACTTCTCTGGCACAGGCAGTATTATTGGTACTTTATTTTTCTTGGATCTGTTTTAGAACATTCTCCAAAATCTTATTCATAGAACATTTTTAAATTGCCAGAATGTTTCAGATACATTTTTCTACTAAGTCCCAACAGTTGGGACCACCCATCTCTTTGGGGGTCTTTGATAATGATCATGAAAGGTGCTGGAGATATTAGTCATTTCATATCCAAAATTCACACCTTCTTAGAAAATTTGCTCAGCCTTTCTCAGGGAACCTATTTCAATGGGCCCCAGCAAGAGAGTAGAAGGCCAGAAACATTATTTTGGCTACAAGTAATTGGACCAGGGTGGATGACAAATGTGTATGTAGAGATTTAACTTCTTTGGATATCCAAATTGGATCCTGGTAAACTGATGAATAGGAAAAGATGGAGGGAAAGAGAGAAGGAGTGAGTGAGGGAAGGCGAGAGGGAGGGAGAGAGAGAGAGGGAGAGAGGGAGAGAGATTTCTAGTTACTGGTTCTAGTCCCTTAGGCCTCATGTAATTACTAACATTTCTTATAATAGGTCCTCCTTTTCTAAAGTGGGCTTGAGTGGGTGTATGTTTCCTATGACCTATATGTAGGGCAAGTTTTCAGGCACAGAGGTACAAATAGAGGGTTTGTTCATTAGTAATACTTAATTAGTAAAGACTAGGATAATGACAGTGACAGCAATTCTGATCCACTTCAACAACTAGTTTTAGAGATACCCAAGTACTTAAGAGAAGTCATGTTCAAAGCAACTTTATGATGATATTTTGTATTCACAGGTAAGTTCTAAGTTAGCTTCGATTACTCAGTGGCCCTTGGGAATATGTAGATACTCATTACCCCAGTTTGGTACTTTTCAAACTTTTTAAAAATGGCCAATAAATATTATTAGAAAACACAATCAAACTAGTGGAAAATAATTATAGAGGGTAATAATTCAGATATTATTATTAAATAACCCCTCCCAAATAGTGCATGTCAGATAAATATAAAAAGCCTAGATGCCATTAAATAATATTTCCCGAGTCCAAGAATCAGGTCACGTAAGACTTAGGCACATCTGAAATCCCTATCTTATGGCAAAATGGAAGCACAGAAATGATAGGATAGCTATCTTTCAGCATTCTTTTTTCCTGTCTTTCAACCTGGTAAAAGTTGGAAGGCAATTATTTGTAACTTCTACAAATTAAAAGAAATTACAATGTATAGTGAAAGTAAAATATAGTTAACTAGTTTAAAGTAGTAAAATATAAATTTAGCAATGTATCTGTATTCTTTGGTTAAGAATAGTGGCATGGCAAGCATGCCATGATGGGAAAGCTCCCTCCCTCCCTGAAAAAGCCTATTTTAAGTAACATGCAACTAATGACTTGCAGACAGACGGAATATCCCCCCAGAGTTTGTACAAAGCCTATTTTTATTTTAAAAAGTTAAAAAGTATATAGTGAATATTAGACATTACCCAAATTAAAAACTTTGGGGCTTCAAAGGACATCATGAAGAAAGTGTAAAGGTAATCCACAGAATGGGAGAAAATTTTTGCAAATCATATATGTAATAAGGGACTTGTATCTAGAATATATAAAGAACTATTGCAACTCAATAATAAAAAGAAAACCCAATTAAAAAATGGACAGAAAATAGCCCTTACCTTTATGCATATTAGGCCAGCTGGTAGTGCTGGGAAGTCAATACATTGCAGTGTGCTGTCACTGTTAGTGATTGTGGCTCTGTGGACTGGGACCTTAAAGAGAGCCACAATGGATGAAAATGGTGATAATGAAAAAAATGGCTGCTCTCCATGGAGGCCAAACTGTCATCAAATTGAGTATGATTTTGGTGACTTCAATTTGCCACATGATAAAACTTTAAAGGCACAGATCAAACTGGATAAGGGTTGGTTACCTTTAAAGATAATGATAAAATTCATCTATCTATCTAACTTTAATGTAATAGCAGAAGCATTGAGCAAATCAAAGGCAAGACTCATGGACATAAATGAAGCTAAAACTAAAATCAGAAGATCTCCAAGCAAACCTCACCCTGAAGTAACTGATGAGTATAAAAATGATGTAAAAAAAAAAAGATCTGGGGTACCTGGGTGGCTCAGTTGGTTAATTGACTGCCTTCGGCTCAGGTCATGATCCTGGAATCCTGGGATCGAGTCCCACATCGGGCTCCCTGCTTGGCAAGGAGTCTGCTTTTCCCTCTGACTCTCCCCCCTCTCATGCCCTCTCTCTCATTCTTTCTGTCAAATAAATAAATAAATAATCGTTTTTTTAAAAAAAGATCTGTTTATATTAAAATCTTCTCAACTGATACAATGCTTGATGACATAAAAGAGTGGTAAGAGATAAAGGTCAAATACTAGATATTCAGATGGAACGAACATTGCACAGAATATTTAAGGGATCAGTATGTGCTGTGTTTGATAGTATTGAATCTAAGAAGTTTGTTGAGACTTCTGGCCAGAAGACAGGGACCTGATAATAATTTTCAAGGAAGACTACTTTGGAAGGAGAAGAAACAGAAACAAAAGAGGAAGAGGGAGGGGTGCCTGGGTGGCTCAGTTGGTTGTGTCTGCCTTAGGCTCAGGTCATGATCCTGGGGTCCTGGGATCAAGCCCCATGTTGGGCTCTCTCCTCAATGGGGAGCCTGCTTCTCCCATTCCCTCTGCCTGCTTGTGCTCCCTCTCTCTCTGTCAAGTAAATAAATAAAATCTTAAAAAAAAAAAGTGACCTGGGAAGTACTAAAGAAGCATTGAAAAAAGTCCTAAATCAACAAGAATCCCTAAACAAAAGGAAGTCTAAAGGTCTCAGATTTAAAGGAAAAAGAAAGGGAAATGAAACTGCCTAGGATGGGTAAAGGAAAAGTTCAGTTTCAGGGCAAGAAAATGAAATGTGATCGTGATTATAAAGGGGATGAAAATGGTGCAGCTGGATGAGGAAAATGAGCAAGAGAAGAAACAAAAAAGAACCTGCACTGAAACAACAGAAAATAGAAAATGGTGCTGGAGACCAGTAGTTTCGGAAACAAACTGTTTATTCATTTTATTTTTTAAAAATTTTTATTATTTTTTAACTTTTTATTTTTTTAGTTTCAGCTATAGAGTTCAATAATTTATCAGTTGTGTATAACACCCAGTGTTCATCATATCATGTGCCCTCCTTAATTCCCATCACCCAGTTACCCCACCTCCCCCACCTCCCCTCCAGCAACCCTCAGTTTGTTTCCTATAGTTAAGAGTCTCTTATGGTTTTTCTCCCTCACTGATAACTTCCCATTAAGTTTTCCCTCCCTTCCCCTATGATCTTCTGTGCTGTTTCTTATATTCCACATAGGAGTGAAACCATATGATAATTGTCTTTTTCTGATTGACTTATATAGCTCAGCATAATGCCCTCCAGTTCCACCCATGTAGATGTAAATGGTAAGTATTCATCCTTTCTGATGGCTGAGTAATATTCATTTTAATTAGATTGTAAGTTGCTTTTGTCTTTGGAGGTTTTTAATAAGAAAACTGAATTAGGTCCCCTTCAGTGTCACTTGTAAGAAAGGAAAATTTTTTCGTTGTTTAATATGTCTTTTTTTGTTATCCAAATGAAGATTTAAAAAACATTTGGTTCTGTTTGTGTTATTTTAGATGATTTAAGACTCAAAAGAAAGATTCTTCCACTAAATTACTTTTATAATATGAGAATGTTTTAGTACAAACTAATAAAATATGTATACTACATGAAAAGCAAAAAAAAAAAAAAAAAAAAAAAAAATCTGATAGACATTTCTCCAAAGAAGATATACAAATGACCTGTAAACACATGAGAAAAACATGCAACATCACTAGTCATCAGATAAATGCAAGTCAAAACCATAATGATAATACCATTTCATCCTCATTAGGATAGCCATAATCAGAAGGGCAGATAATAACAAGTTTTAGCTTGGATGTAGAGAACTTGGAACCCTCATACCCTGCTAGTGGGGATATAAAAATGGTGCAGCTATATTGGAAAACAGTCTGGCAATTCCTCAAATGTTAAACATAGATTTACTATAGTTTGATCTGACAGTTGCACTTCTAGGTATATATGCAAGAGAAATGAAAACATACTTCCAAAGACTTGTACATGAATGTTCATAGCACCATTATTGATAATAAATAGCCCAGGTCACATTCCTGCATCCTGGGAGCAACTTTGGATTGTCCAGACTCATTCCTACAACCAAAAATAAGAATCGTGTTGAAAAAGTGTTGAGGGGCGCCTGGGTGGCTCAGTCAATTAAGCGTCTGCCTTCAGCTTGGGTCATGATCCCAGGGTCCTGGGATCGAGCCCCACATCGGGCTCCCTGCTTGGCGGGAAGCCTGCTTCTCCCTCTTCCACTCCCCTTGCTTGTGTTCCCTCTCTCACTGTCTCTCTCTCTGTCAAATAAATAAATAAAATCTTAAAAAAAAATACCAGTGTTGAGAAGCCAATTATCTGACAGTTGTCCATTGCACCAGTTTTGAGATTCAGCAGAGAACCTCTTCCTTAAATGTGGCTGGAGCTAGAGTAGATTTTCAGGGACAGAATCCGAGTAATTGGCCTAGCCTTAGAGATGCCACTAGAAAGGGTACAGGTGTATTGTGAGGAGACCCTGCACTAAAACCTACAGTGCTTGCTTTTCAAAGAAACAAGGGAGACGCTGCTCTTGGGTTACAGTTCAAGGAAAATAATCTATATTTTTTCGGCAATGTCTCAGGTTCAGAGCCATCTCAACCCTGATTCCCAGGCATAGAGAAGACAGGAGAGAAGTCTCCTTTCCCTCTAAGAGTGGGCTTAAGTGAGGGAGAGAGTGAATTGGGGCATGCAATTGTAACAAGGTCAGTTGACTATAGGTGACTTGGGTGACTGTATTGAAGGAAGCAGGATCAGCACCATCTATAGTCACTTAAATAGAGGAAGATTTGTATATTATTTCAACACTTACTGTATACATTGAATGTAGGATCCTGCTGTCAGCTTGGTGTATTGTCAGGATCTCACTGAGCTTCACTTATCAACTCTATGTGCCATAATTGTTAAGACGATACCACTGGTTCAATCCATGGCTTCCAGAATTCATTTAAGGGGTTTAAATCGGCAGCTGTTGTGATAATGAGACAACACAAGGACACCTATTATCCTTCAGGAAATGACATTACCACCATGTCCAATGAATAATCAACTACTATAAATTGTAGCTACTAAATACCTCTCAAATCTATCCACTTTGCCATCTTTGCTGTCTTGACTTTGGTCCAAACCACCTCTCTCTCCTGGCCCATTGTAATACCTTTTATCTATTCTCTCCCTGTCTACTCCCAGTTTCAGTGCATTTTATGTACTCAGTACAGAGCTATTAAAAAAGTGCAGACCTGACCACATCATTCCCTGCTTAAAATACTTAATGGCTTCCTATTCCTCTTCAGTTAAAGATTAAAATGGATCTATTAGCCTCTGCCCTATTAGTCTGTTGGTCTCTGCCCATGTCTCCAACATCATCCTTTGTCCTGCTATCTATCCACAAGCTCTGTTTCTTCATTTTTCTTTCTTTGCGTGTGGATGTCCAGTTGTTCCAGCACTATTTGTTGAAGAAACTATCTTTTCTCCATTGAATTGATTTCCCTCCTTTGTCAAAGATCAGTTGACTATATTTATGTAGGTCTGTTTCTGGGCTCTCCATTCTGTTCCATTGATCTACTTGTCTATTTTTTTTAACAATACCACACTGTCTTGATTACTGTAGCTCTATAGTAAATCTATATGTCTGGTAATGTCAGTCCTCAGACTGTTCTCTAAATAACGTATATGTTTTAACAATAATATGTGCACACCAAATTGGCACTTTTTTATTATTTATGCTTTAATATACATTGTATTCTACAGGGAGGTTAAATGAAGAATTCCAAGTTTTACAGTCTGCATCGATGTATGTGGATTCAGATACATGTATTTATTTTAAAAATCAGTTCATCATGATTCAGCTTGCTTCAGGTCCCATTCATGTTTCCAAACCCTCAAGTACTATGTATTTCTGTGTTTAAATAGTGGCTTTGAAATCAACAATGATACCAGAGTGATTGTAAAGGTGAAGGAATAGCACTAGAGTTAGTTAATTCAGTTCTGTCACTCTCTGTGATCAAATTTGTGTTTAACTATCCAAACAGTGAAAGAGAATGCAAGTTGTAATATTTTTGTTAGTACCAATTTCAATACATATATGAAATATTTTTCTGGATTTGAATTGTATCTTTAAAATTGAAGTTTATTCTTCTTTTAGGTCTTATTTTATTTTATTATTTTTTTTTAAAGATTTTATTTATTTATTTGAGAGAGAGAATGAGAGAGAGCATGAGGGGTCAGAGGGAGAGGCAGACTCCCTGCTGAGCAGGGAGCCCGATGCGGGACTCGATCCCGGGACTCCAGGATCATGACCTGAGCCGAAGGCAGTCGCTTAACCAACTGAGCCACCCAGGCGCCCCTTAGGTCTTATTTTAAAATTAAAAAATAAATTAAGGAAATTATTACTAATTTTACACAATTATTATAGACAGATTTTGTTGTATGGCAAGAAAAAGTGACCCACTCTGGATATCAACTATGCCAGGGACTCCCCCTACCCTATTCTACTCCATCTTCCATGGATTACTGTCACTGGGGAGAGGAGAGGCAGAGAGTACAACTCTCTTTATGTGACTGGGCAACACTGCACCATGCTCTTGCTCTGTGAGATAATTGTCTTTTGTGTGGCAGGTGTTCAAATCCTAGCTTGTTCACGGGGTACATGTGTGGTTCTTTGAGATGCTCTTCAGGTACCTCCTACTGCCAAGTGTGTCTTTTTCCTCAGTGTTATTAAGATAGAATTGACAGGTAACATTGTGTAAGCTTGAGGTGTACAGTGTGATGATATGATATGTAATATATATGAAATATATATTACAAAAGGATTACCACAATAAGGTTAGTTAACACATCTATCACCTCACATAATAATAATTATTATTTTTTGTGGTGAGAACATTTATGATCTACTCTCTTAGCAATTTGCAAATATGTAACACAGTATTATTGACTATAGTCACCATGGTGTATGTTACATTACATCCCCAGAGCTTATTCATTTTTTAAAAGATTTTATTTATTTATTTGAGAGAGAGTGAAAGCAAGAGAGATCACAGAGGGAGAGGGAGAAGTAGCCTTGCCACTGAGCAGAGAGCCCGATGCAGGGCTCGATTCCAGGACCCTGAGATCATGACCTGAGCCTACGGCAGATGCTTAACTGACTGAGCCACCCAGGCACCCTGAGCTTATTCATCTTATAACTGAAAGTTTGTACCCAGCATCTCCCCATTCCCTCCAGCTCCTGGCAACTACCATCCCCTCTCTGTAACTGTGAGTGTAACTGAGTTTGGCTTTTTCAGTTTCTACATATAAATAAGATCATATGGTATTTGTCTTTTTCTGTGAATTATTTCACTTAGCATAATTCCCTCGAGGCCTCTGTTTTGTTGTAAAAGGCAGGATTTCCTTATTTTTTAAGGCAGAATAATATTCCATTGTGTTTGTGTGTGTATCTATATTTATATTTATATCACATTTTCTTTATTCATTCATCCATTGACAGATACTTAGGTTGTTTCCATGTCTTGGCTATTGTAAATAATGCTTCAATGAATGTGGGAGTGCAGATGTCTTTTTAAGATAGTTTTATAATTTCCTTTGGATGTATACCCAGAAGTGGGATTGCTAGATCGTATGGTAGTTCTTATTTTAATTTAAATTTTATTTTATTATTTTTATAATAATATATAATATTTTATTAGGTTTATTCACCTAACTTTTTTTGAGTATAGTTGACACACAATGTTACATTAATTTCAGATGTACAGCTTAGTGATTTGACAAGTTTATACATTATACTATGTTCACCACAAGTGTAGCTACCATCTGTCCCTATTTTTAATTTTTTGAGGAACCTTCCATAATAGTAGCCTTCCACACTGTTTTCCATAGTGGCTATGCCAATTTGCCTCTCCACCAACAGTTACACAAGGGTTCTTTTCACCATATCCTTGCTAGCACTTGATGTCTCTTATCTTTTTGATGGTAGCCGTTCTTAGAGGAGTGAAATGAGATCTCATTATAGTTTTGCTTTGCATTTCCCTGATAATGAGTGATGTTTAGCACCTTTTCTTGTACATGTTGGCCATTTGTATATCTTTGGAAAAATGTGCATCCAAGTATTTTGCACATTTTAAAATTGGGTTGTTTGAATTTCTCCTATTGAGTTGTATGATTTCCTTATATATTTTGGATATTAAACAATTAGGGGAGTATGGACCTCATAACAATATGAATGTGATTCAAAAACTGTTGAGTGTATTTGACTTTATGGTCTTTAGATGGGGTATTGGATATCACTATTATCAGAGTTCAAGAAAAGACCACGAGTCCATCTGTCACAAGCAGATAAAAAATGACAAAACCACTAACCATTAAGAATGCAATATACATTATTAAGGAGCAAGTAAGCAGACACCTTCCCCACCTAACTACAGAACAAAAAATAACTGAAAGGACATTTAAATTCAGAGCGGTTGTAGAAGATAAAGCATGATGGAATGGAATGGATACATCCCAGGTGACCTACTGCCCACTGAGTACCAGTAATTATATACATTTTGATTTTAAGAATTTAAAAACTAGAGAATTGAATTCTTAAGTGGATTGGTGGGTCCCAATGTAGTTCATAATATAGTTTGAGCCAGTCTGTAATAAAATGGGAAAAACTGTAATAATGCAATGAGATTTTAAGAAATCTGAATGAATTTAGTTAAAAATCTGTCCTTTTCCCCTACTATGTCATATGTATGTATTACTTGATGATACAATTTAACTTTTGGAATGATGGTGATATTTAATGATAAATTAATAAATGATGATGATAATTGGCAAACTTTTGTAAATCAAAAATATTTTTTAAAAATTTACTGATCTAAGAGAGCCAGGACTAGAAGAACATAACAGAGGTCAATATAAATGAAAAGTAAATGTCAGTTTAAAGCCATAAAAAAATCTCATGGCAAGACAGAGGATAGTATTGAGAACAAACTATGAGGGACAAGAGTGTAAAAGTTTCTGTGTAGGATATTTTTGCTTGTTTTCAAGTTGTGTTGTTTGATTTGATTTATATATCATCAAAGTAATCTTACTATATATGTAACTATAATTGAGAAAATTACATGGTACCCATTTGTCTTCATTGTCTTCATATCATCGAGATTCTATTTATGTACTTATCTAAGAAAAGTGAGAAGGTTCATAACATAATAATGAACGTACTATATGCCAAAAATTTGTGGAACACTGCTAAAGCTGTGTATAGAAGGAAATTTATAGCTTTAAAATACTCATATTTGAAATGAAGAAAGGCTAAAAACATAAACAGTGAGATAAACATCACCTAACATTAGAAAAAGAAGAGCATATTAAAACCAAAAAAGTAGGGCGCCTGGGTGGCTCAGTTGGTTAAGCGACTGCCTTCGGCTCAGGTCATGATCCTGGAGTCCCGGGATCGAGTCCCACATCGGGCTCCCTGCTCGGCGGGGGGTCTGCTTCCCCCTCTGCCCTCTTCCCTCTCGTGCTCTCTGTCTCTCATTCTCTCTCTCTCTCAAATAAATAAATAAAATCTTTAAAAAAAAAAAAACCAAAAAAGTAGAAATAAGACATTATACACCTAAAACAGTGACTTTTATGGCATGTAAAGTTGTTTGAAAAACAAGTGGAAATAAAAGCATTAATGAAGATATTAAAGAAATGGAAACTAGACTAAAAATTAACAAAGAAAATTTGTTTTTTTAAAGATTAATCAAAGTAACAAGTAAATAGACTTACCAAGAAAAAAAGAGAAGAGATATAAATAAACAATGTCTTCCAAACGGCCAACAGACACATGAAAAAGTGCTCAACATCACTTGGCATCAGGGAAATACAAATCAAAACCTCAGTGAGATACCACCTCACACCAGTCAGAATGGCTAAAATTAACAAGTCAGGAAATGACAGATGTTGGCGAGGATGCAGAGAAAAGGGAACCCTCCTACACTGTTGGTGGGAATGCAAGCTGGTGCAGCCACTCTGGAACACAGTATGGAGGTTCCCTCAAAAAGTTGAAAATAGAGCTACCCTATGACCCAGCAATTGCACTCCTGGGTATTTACCCCAAAGATACAAATGTAGGGATCCGAAGGGGTATGTGCACCCCAATGTTTATAGCAGCAATGTCCACAATAGCCAAGCTATGGAAAGGGCCTAGATGTCCATCAACAGATGAATGGATAAAGAAGATGTGGTATATATATAAAATGGAATATTATGCAGCCATCAAAAAACCCGAAATCTTGCCATTTGCAATGACATGGATGGAACTAGAGGGTATCATGCTAAGCGAAATAAGTCAGTCAGAGAAAGACATGTATCATATGATCTCACTGATATGAGGATTTCTTAATCTCAGGAAACAAACTGAGGGTTGCTGGAGTGGTGGGGGGTGGGAGGGATGGGGTGGCTGGGTGATAGACAATGGGGAGGATATGTGCTATGGTGAACACTGTGAAGTGTGCAAGACTGTTGAATCCCAGATCTGTACCTCTGAAGCAAATAATACATTATATGTTAAAAAAAAAAACAAAGAAGATAGCAGGAAGGGAAAAATGAAGGGAGGGATATCGCAGGGGGAGACGAACCATGAGAAACTATGGACAGAAGCAAATTGAGGGTTCTAGAGAGGAGGAGCGTGGGGGGATGGGTTAGCCTGATGATGGGTATTAAAGAGGGCATGTATTGAATGGAGCTCTGGGTGTTATACGCAAACAATGAATCATGGAACACTACATCAAAAACTAATGATGTAATGTATGGTGATTAACATAACATAATAAAATTTAAAAAAAAGAAGAAAAGAAACCAATTCCTAAGTCCTTTACATTTCCTCCAAACTCCAAAGAGCCCCAGTCACCCAAAGGATCCATTACTAGTGGTGACATATAAAACATGAACAACAAAGGAACAACTAAAAACTTCTGTCTTGGAGTTACATGTTTATTTCTACCTCTACCTTACATAGTGAGCTCCAAAATAGTGGAATTCTATCTTTCCAGCTCACTGCTTTAACACAGAAACTAAAGAAATTAGATTTCCCCATAGCTCATCTTTGGGAACCCTATTCATCAACCAGAAAAAGTTCATGTATATTCTCCTGAAATGTCCTGTTTATTACAGTTTCTTTCCATTTGTTGATTTTATTCTGTTCATGCAGATTGCCTTCTCACAAACACTCACTGGTTGAAATCCTAACACATTTCAGAAGGCACCACTATAATCTTAAACTCACTCGTGATTTTCCCAGAATACTTGGTTTCAACTTTCCCTCTCCTGAATTACATGACAACTTTCCTGAGTTTCTTGTTCCAGTCTTCCATGTTATAGATTTTTAGTGTGCTGATTATATCCCCTTTCCAAGGGGAGGGTTCTGAGTTGTCCTTAATCAATTCATCATTTGGTGTATTGAATGTTCAATCTCTTAAAGAACAAACGAGTCAGAAAACTGGAAATGAGCTTTATTAAAATCTGCTGTAAGGTCATTCTGGAGGTCAAGGAATCAGAAGGGAGAAGATGTGGACCTCTTCATCTTACTTTATTGGAATAGGGTGAGAAATAAAGGAAAAGAAAATTATACTTGATTTATGTAGAATTTGCCTTGGGTCTTGAATAATTTTCTATAGGTATATCCTCATCTTGAGGGAAAGTCATTGCATATGTCCTTGGCTTTGGAGGAGGTGGCTTTGTAATTTTTCTACGTGCTTCCAATTCCACGATATTGAGGCAACAATATCTCCCATTTTCACATAGTACTTGACGTATTTCACTTATTCTGCATATTTTCCTGCAATATCCATGTATATATTCACCCCAGCATCTCTTAAGTTGTTCAGTTACTGTGCATATAAAGAACAACAGGCCAAGATCAGTGTTTGAGACTAAAAGGCAACTTTGGTAATGGGGAAGACAGACGATGTTTATGGGGGTTACGTGTATGGGAGATCCACAGGCATATACTCATAAGATCCTATGGAGGATGCTCCAAGAAGGTAAACCTCAGTGTTTATGTCCAACTGATCACTCATATTTATTTCCTCCTGGATTTTGGGCTTCCATCTAACATCTGGTGGATTCCTCCAAGAGCATCAGATCTTGCTTGGGAAAATAAAGGAACTGAATCTTTGATTTCAGGCTATGGAACTATATACTCCATCTGGGAACCTCAGCACATCTGTCTCCATTTGAATGCTCCCAGGGCACTACTTCTTTACCACTGCCCCACCTCTAGTGCCCAGAGAATAACAGTTTGTTCCTATGTATTTATATCTGAGTCAGATTATGCTCTTGGGTTCATACTCACTGCCATGGTCAAGAATGACTGTCTTATTGTCTAGTCAGGTATTTTTTCTCTCAATAATCTTCCTCCCCTATTAATTCACAGCATTGCACATTTTTGCCACTGCATATCTTCCTTTGGCTTCTATGTCATCACAATAATCTTGGACTTGTTTTACCCCTCTATGAGTCCTCATTCTCCTTCCACCTCTAGAGGCAAGAAGTTCTCCAGTGTTCAGTCCCAGGACTTTGCTCACCTTGATATATATTCTTTCCTTTAGAGATCCTAAATACTTTCAGTGATCTACAGAGTTAAGATGTTCAGATTTTGGCTTCTGGGCTTGCACAATCCCCTGAGATAGACCCTCAATGGACTCCACCAAGAGCATCCGGTCTTGTTTGCTGAGGCCGGCAAAGATGCTGCCTCCCACCCCAGATTCTAGAACTCCTTTGATTCTTAGGACTTTGAGGGGCCAGGGACAGACCATTACTAATCCTAGAAGAAGAGTCAAATATGATAGATCTGCGTTTGAAAGAGGAAGGAAAACTAATTTTTAAGTTCTTAGTATGTGCCAAGCCTTATGCTAGATGTTTTACAAATGTTATTTAATAAAGCCACCAGGATCCATGTATCATTACCTCTACAAATGAGGACTCTGAAGCTCAGAGAGTCTTTACCGTTTATCTGAGGTTGACAAACTAGTAGACATTGAAAGCATATTTCTCAAACCTGACTCCAAAGTTGGTGCTTCTTTCACTATTCACACTCTGTAGACTAAAATATATATTGGAGTGGAAGAAAATATGGCTGGGTGTCAGTAAAAACTGTATCCAAAAAAATAAAGGCATTCCTAGATATTGGGCCCATTCCTTTCTATAATGAGACCTTCCCAGAGGAAAATTATGGCCACTTTTCAACTCTGTAAATACTTCTTTTTAAGAACAGTAATGTGGTTTAAAAAAAAAAAAAAAGAACAGTACCATGGTAGAAGGCATCAGGAAGAGGAAATTTCTGGTGACATTGGGTAGACTTTAGGCATCCCAAGGGGCCCTATCTCCTACTACCATGAATTATGAAATTCCCTTTGTTCTTGGAAATACTCTATCCCATTGTTGGCTTGAGCAAGCCCCTGGAAAGTTCTGGATTACCTTTGGACTTCTGTAACAGCAGAATTGCAATGATCAGGAGGAGCTTCATGGCCAGGCTTCCCAAAGGAGGTGGCAGCCAAAGGTCTTTGTCCAGTGAGTTGCACACCATGTCACCTTCCTCAGAGACTTGGATTCTTATGCACCAAACTAGAACAGATGGTATGATGTGAAGTGTGTTCCCAAATGTCTGAACTGTGGACTTTGCACCATGTGGGCAGGCACAGGAAATTTGAGGTTATCCACTTTACCCCCACATGGAATTAGGAAACACAGCGTGTTCTATCTCATCCTATCTGATGCCTTCTGTAGGCTGTAGACTACTGGTGAGAATAATCTGGCTTTCTCTACTTTGGCTGTCTGCCCTGCTAGACCAGGGTAGACATGTGTTCACTTCTAAGTATGAATAAAGTAATATAAATAGTGAAGGCTATTCCATTTACTGCGTTCATCTAAGTCTAGGATCTCTGGGCGTTGTGTCTATCACTTCAGTCCACCCAAATGGTAGCTGATTTTCATCCCCACATCCTAGATAAGTTTAGTTACTCACAGACAAGCAATATACAATGATAGGGGAATAATAGGATAACTAAAATACAATTTCATTTAGAATCAGCAAGGAGGAGAAAAGACAGAGATAACATAGCATATATAGCATCATCCTGATGGACAACAGCAAGGATTTCTTTCCTGTCAGTGTAGAGAATTCTTTAGTTTGTATTCTTTCTGTTCTGCTGTCTGGGAAGGTGTCTCTTGTCCATTAATCTCAGTGGCCATTTTTCTTGGAAGAGGTTGGGGGAGAATTCTTCTGGGGGATGTGCTACTTTAGCAGCACATTTTCTATTAGTGTAGGTTTAGAAAACTATACAAATGATTTTGTTACCCAGGCTTTGATTTCTATGGCATATTATCTCTTTTTGAAAGATAACACACTTTCCTTTGAATTGCTTTCAGTCACTTTCATGTCTAAGACCAATCAACAAATCATTTTGAATCAGGAAATTCATTTTAGATCCCAACCAGGGCACTGATATCTACAGAACAAGCTTTTGGAGATTATACCAACTCTATACCATCTCTAAGCTCATCCCTTAACTTAACCTCTCACTCAGGCCCTGGCTGTAAGCAGTTCAATACAGTAGCATCGGGACAGTGTGGATGAACTAATTCAGAGTGATCACCATGAATTTATAGTGGTATCAATGTATATTTTTGTGTAATGCCACCAGCAACACTTGTCTATCTAAATTTAGAAATGTACACAACAAATAATTGCATTAATGCAGGGTTGTGGTGTACCCAAGGAATTAAAGGACTGAAAGAAGAACAAAGGAGTCCTAGTTACTGGCTAGAGAGCTATTGAAATAGATCATGGACTCTTTTCTCTATATATAGAGAAGTATAAACAGTGTGGCTAATAAATTGATCTTTGAATTTTGACAATGAGTTTATTTTTTTAAAAGATTTTTTTTATTTGAGAGAGAGAGAGAGAGCATGTGCGAGTGGGGGGAGGGGCAGAGGGAGAGGAATAGAGAGAATCCTCAAGGATATTCCTCACTGAGTATGGAGCCCGACTTGGGGCTCAATCCCACTACCCTAAGATCATGACCTGAGCGGAAACCAAGAGTTGGTCGTTCAACCAACTGAGCCATCCAGGTGCCCCTGAAGAGTTTATTTATATTAACAAAATGTATTGCCTGTGCAATGGAGAGAACATTCTGTATCTAATATGCACTATGTTTCACCAATTCCTTGATTAGAAAACTCACATTCTTTTGTTCCACAGATAACATTAAGACTGCATCTTGGAAAAAGTGGTATCTCTATACTCCCACTTTAGTAATGTGTGTGTGCTTGTGTGTGTGTGTGTGTGTGTGTGTATGTGTATGTCTTTTCTGTCCCCTGCTGCCAGAGGGTCTATGAGTCTGATCTCCTAGACTGATTCCATAGAGAGTCTTCCTTTCCCCAAATCCTCCTAGGGCTAAACAGTAGGTGTTCTCATGAGCAAGATGGGATGAATAAAGAACATGATGTTTCTTAGGAAAACATCCACTGGGACTTTTAAAAGTACAATTTGTTTTAATGTACTACTTATAAAAGGACAGGAGTGTAATATATTTCTGGATAACTCACCCACCATGCTCTATTGAGTTGAGGAGTTAGGAGAGCAAATTATTTGATTATTTAAATGGGTCGACCAGGGAAGTTGTGTTTGTTTGCAAGATTAAAAATTTTTTCTTTTTATGTCAATTAAAAATAGTATTTGAAAAGTAGTTTTATTGTACAACATGTGCATTATTAACAAGAATCAGGAAATACAAAAGCAAAGATAAGAAAGGAAGCAACCAGTAGCATTACTACTGTCTAAAGAAAACATCTGGAAACATGTATACCATTTAAAATTTTTTCTTTAGTAGAATGAAAATTATTTTATTGTTTAACCCAAATACCAGCTGATGAGATTTTCCTGATTAACAGGAAAGATATGGCAAAACTGTCTCAAACTTACATCAATTACATGGCTTTTGAGAGTCTAGAATCCTTCAAATCTCTCCTAGTTCCAGAGATGTGTACATTCTCAGGGATATACTGGTCTTCAGAATTCTCTATCTTCATTTGCTAACTCTTACTTGCACCATATCCATCCTCCCTGATGCAAAAGTCTTCCTTAACTACCCCCCCCCCCAACAAAACCACACATACTAAGCATTTTGGAATTTATCAAAATGTGTACAAGAGTTTAGAAAGGAGGGTTATTGAAGGTGATTATTTGGCAGTAACACAAGCAACTTTCAAAAGGGCTGGAAGACATCATTGATCTTAAATTAAATTTCTTCATCATACTAATGATGAGTTTTCCTGGTTTCACCTACTCTAAGCTTCTTAATAGCTCACTGGCTTTTTTTTTTTTTTAATTTTATTATGTTATGTTAGTCACCATACAGTACATCATTGGTTTTTGATGTGGTGATCCACGATCCATTGTTTTTGTATAACACCCAGTGCTCCATACAGTACGTGCCCTCCTTAATACCCATCACTGGGCTAACCAATCCCCCCTCCCCTCTAAAACCCTGTTTGTTTCTCAGAGTCCATAGTCTCTCATGGTTCATCTCTCCCTCCAATTCCCCCCCGCCCATTTTTCCCTTCCTTCTCCTAATGTCCTCCATGCTATTCCTTATGTTCCACAAATAAGTGAAACCATATGATAATTGACTTTCTCTGCTTGACTTATCTCACTTAGCATAATCTCCTCCAGTCCCATCCATGTTGATGTAAAAGTTGGGTATTCATCCTTTCTGATGGCTGAGTAACATTCCATTGCATATATGGACCACATCTTCTTTATCCATTCATCTGTTGAAGGGCATCTCGGCTCTTTCCACAGTTTGGCTATTGCGGACATTGCTACTATGAACATTGGGGTGCATATGGCCCTTCTTTTCACTACATCTGTGTCTTTGGGGTAAATACCCAGGAGTGCAATTGCTGGGTCATAGGGTAGCTCTATTTGTAAATTTTTGAGGAACCTCCACACTGTTTTCCAAAGTGGCTGTACCAACTGGCATTCCCACCAACAGTGTAAGAGGGTTCCCCTTTCTCCACAACCTCTCCAACATTTGTTGTTTCTTTCCCTGTCCATTTTTGCCATTCTAACTAGTGTAAGGTGGTATCTCAATGTGGTTTTGATTTGGATTTCCCTGACGGCTAATGATGATGAGCATTTTTTCATGTGTCTGTTAGCCATTTGTATGTCTTCTTCAGAGAAGTGTCTTTTCATATCTTCTGCCCACTTTTTGACATGATTATTTGTTTTTTGGGTGTTGAGTTTGAGAAGTTCTTTATAGATCTTGGATACCAGCCCTTTATCTGTAGTGTCATTTGCAAATATCTTCTCCCATTCTGTGGGTTGCCTCTTTGTTTTGTTGACTGTTTCCTTTGCTGTGCAGAAGCTTTTTATCTTGATGAAGTCCCAAAAGTTCATTTTTGCTTTTGTTTCACTAGCTTTTGGAGATGTATCTTGAAGGAAGTTGCTGTGGCCGATGTCAAAGAGGTTACTGCCTATGTTCTCTTCTAGGATTTTGATGGATTCCTGTCTCACATTGAGGTCTTTCATCCACTTTGAGTTTATCTTTGTGAATGGTGTTAGAGAATGGTCGAGTTTCATTCTTCTGCATGTGGCTGTCCAATTTTCCCAGCACCATTTATTGAAGAGACTGTCTTTTTTCCATTGCATGTTTTTTTCCTGCTTTGTCAAAGATTATTTGACCATAGAGTTGAGGGTCCATATCTGGGTTCTCTATTCTGTTCCATTGGTCTGTATGTCTGTTTTTGTGCCAGTACCATGCTGTCTTGGTGATCACAGCTTTGTAATATAGCTTGAAATCGGGCAACGTGATGCCCCCAGCTTTTTCTTTTTCAACATTTCCTTGATGATTCGGGGTCTTTTCTGATTCCATACAAATTTTAGGATTGTTTGTTCCAGCACTTTGAAAAATGTCATTGGAATTTTGATCGGGATAGCATTGGAGGCATAGATTGTTCTGGGTAGCACAGACATTTTAACATTTTAACATTTTAACATTTTAAACATTTAACAATGTTTATTCTTCCGATCCATGAGCATGAAATATTTTTCCATCTTTTTGTGTCTTCTTCAATTTCTTTCATGAGTGTTTTGTAGTTCCTAGAGTATAGATCCTTTCCCTCTTTGGTTAGGTTTATTCCGAGGTATCTTACGGTTTTTGGTGCTATTGTAAATGGAATCGTTTCTCTAATTTCTCTTTCTACAGTTGCGTTGTTAGTGTATAAGAAAGCAACTGATTTCTGTGCATTGATTTTGTATCCTACCACATTACTGAATTGCTGGATGAGTTCTAGTAATTTGGGGGCTGAGTCTTTTGGGTTTTCCACATAAAGTATCATGTCATCTGCGAAAAGAGAGTTTGACTTCTTCTTTGCCAATTTGAATACTCATGAATACTCAGTTACCCTAGCTGTTAGATTATCTAGATTGGATTGGATCTCATTGATAGCATTTTTAAGTTCTGCCAATTCACCTTTATTTCTGCCCTTTCATTCTGGATGTATCTTTAGGTTCAAAATGAGTCTCTTGTAGGCAGCATATGAATGGGTCCTGTCATTTATTTCTTTTTGTTGTCTGATTGCTGTTGCTAGGACTTCTAGTACTATGTTGAACAAGAGTGGCGAGAGTGGGTATCCTTGACGTGTTCCTGATCTTAAGGGAAAGGCTCTGAGCTTTTCCGCATTGAGGATGATATTCGCTGTGGGTTTTTCATAGATTGATTTTATGAACTTGAGGAATGTTCTCTCTATCCCTATACTCTGGAGAGTTTTAATCAGGAAAGGATGTTGTATTTTGTCAAATGCTTTTTCTGCATCAATTGAGAGGACCATATGGTTCTTCTCCCTCCTCTTATTAATGTGTTCTATCACATTGATTGATTTGTGAATGTTGAACCACCCTTGCATCCCGGGGATAAATCCCACTTGGTCGTGGTGGATGATCCTTTTAATGTATTGTTGGATCTTATTAGCTAGGATTTTGTTGAGGATTTTGGAATCCATATTCATCAGGGATATCGGTCTGCAATTCTCCTTTTTGATGGGGTCTTTGCCTGGTTTGGGGATTAAGGTAATGCTGGCCTCATAGAATGAGTTTGGAAGTTTTCCTTCTGTTTCTATTTTTTGAAACAGCTTCAGGAGAATAGGTATCATTTCTTCTTTGAATGTTTGGTAGAATTCCCCAGGGAATCCATCAGGCCCCGGACTCTTGTTTTTTGGGAGGTTTTTGATCACTGCTTCAATCTCATTACTGGTTATTGGCCTATTCAGGTTGTCAATTTCTTCCTGTTTCAGTCTTGGCAGCTTATAGGTTTCCAGGAAGGCCTCCATTTCATCCAGTTTGCTCAGTTTATTGACATATAGTTGTTGATAATAATTTCTAATAATTGTTTCTATTTCCTTGGTGTTAGTCGTGATCTCTCCCCTTTCATTCATAATTTTTTTAATTTGGGTCCTTTCTCTTTTCTTTTGGATAAGTCTGGCCAGTGGTTTATCGATCTTATTAATTCTTTCAAAGAACCAGTTTCTAGTTTCGTTGATCTGATCTATTGTGTTTCTGGTTTCTAATTCATTGATTTCTGCTCTAATTTTAATTATTTCTCTTCTAATGCGTGGCTTAGGCGTCGTTTGCTGCTTTTTCTCTAGTTCTTTAAGGTGTAGAGTTAGTTGGTGAATTTGGGATTTTTCTATTTTTTTGAGTGAGACTTGGATGGCTATGTATTTCCCCCTTAGGACCGCCTTTGCAGTATCCCATAGGTTTTGGACCGATGTGTTTTTGTTCTCATTGATTTCCATGAATTGTTTAAGTTCTTCTTTGATTTCTTGGTTGACCCAAACATTCTTAAGCAGAGTGGTCTTTAGCTTCCAAGTGTTTGAATTCCTGCCAAATTTTTTCTTGTGGTTGAGTTCCAGTTTTAGAGCATTGTGGCCTGAGAATATGCAGGGAATAATATCAATCTTTTGGTATTGGTTGAGACCTGATTTGTGACCCGGTATGTGGTCTATTCTGGAGAAAGTTCCATGTGCGCTCGAGAAGAATGAGTATTCTGTTGTTTTAGGGTGGAAAGTTCTGTAAATATCTATGAGGTCCATCTGGTCCAGTGTGTCATTCAAAGCTCTTGTTTCCTTGTTGATTTTCTGCTTAGATGATCTGTCCATTGCTGAGAGTGGAGTATTGAGGTTTCCTACGATTAACGTATTGTTATCAATATGACTCTTTATTTTGGTTAACAGTTGGCTTATGTAGATGGCTGTTCCCATGTTGGGGGCATAGATATTTACAATTGTTAGATCTTCTTGTTGGATAGACCCTTTAAGAATGATATAGTGTCCTTCTGTGTCTCTTATTACAGACTTTAGTTTAAAATCTAATTTGTCTGATGTAAGAATTGCTACCCCAGCTTTTTTTTGAGGACCGCTGGCATGGAAGATGGATCTCCATCCCTTCACTTTCATTCTGGATGTATCTTTAGGTTCAAAATGAGTCTCTTGTAGGCAGCATATGAATGGGTCCTGTCTTTTTATCCAATCTGCAACCCTGTGCCGTTTTATGGGAGCATTTAGGCCATTCACGTTGAGAGTGATTATCAAAAGATATGAATTAATTGTCATCATGTTGCCTGTGAAAACCTTGTTTTTATAGATTGTCCCTTAAATTTCTGTTGTATATCACTGATGGGGTCTTTCTCCTTTTATAGAATCCCCCTTAATATTTCTTGCAGGGCCGGCTTAGTGGTCCCATATTCTTTCAGTTTCTGCTGGTCGTGGAAGCTCTGCATCTCTCCATCCATTTCTAAATGACAGCCTTGCCGGAAAAAGTATTCTTGGCTGCATGTTCTTCTCATTTAGTACCCTGAATATGTCTTGCCAGGCCTTTCTGGCTTGCCAGGTCTCTGTGGATAGGTCTGACATTATTCTGATGTTCCTCCCTCACTACGTAAGGTATCTCTTCCCCTAACTGCCCTTAAGATGGTTTCCTTGATTCTAAGATTTGCAAGTTTTACTATTACATCCTGGGGTGTTGGCCTGTTTTCCTGATCTTGGGAGGGGTCTTCTCTGCCTCTAGGACTCGAATGTTTGTTTCATTCCCCAGATTAGGGAAGTTCTCAGCTATGATTTGCTCAAATACATCTTCTAGTTCTCTCTCTCTCTCCACTCCCTCCGAGATTCCAATTATTCTGACATTGGATCGCTTCATGGTGTCACTTATTTCTCTGCTTCTATTTTCATGGATTCTGAGTTGTTTTTTCCCTGGCCTCCTCTTTTCCCTTTTTATCTATTATATTGTCTTCCAGGTCGCTTATTCCCTTTTCTGCCTCAGTTACCCTAGCTGTTAGATTACCTAGATTGGATTGGATCTCATTGATAGCATTTTTAAGTTCTGCCAATTCACCTTTTATTTCTGCCCTCAGAGACTCTATGTTGCCATTAATTGATTTCTCCATTCTAGCCATTGTCTTCACAATTGCTAGCCTGAATTCCATCTCCAACATCTTGGTTATATCTGCATCCATTTGTAAATCTGCAGCATAAGTCATAATCTCTGAGTTTTTTCTATTTTGGGGGCTCCTCCTCCTAGTCATTCTGTTGATGGGTGTTTGAGGGAATGTATAGAGTCCAAATTATTGATGAGAACCCAGGCAAGATGCACCTGTTTTCTTGGGACCTTAGGGTTGCTGGCCTCTTGTTTTCCCAGCCTGTCTTCTGGAGGAGGGGCCTGCCGCGCTGTTACTCAGGCAACCCTGTTCGGGCGGAGTTGCCCTGCCCCCCTGTGGCAGGGGATGGGCTCAGTGGGAATCTGTCTTTGGGACTTTTGTTCTCTGGCAGCTTTCCCTGGCGGCTTTCCGCATCTCTTCCGCGAGTCAGAGCAGAAGAGACTGTTTCCAACCCTCTGCCTCAGAGCAGAGAGACCTCAGTCTGTTCTTCAGTGAGCTCTCCAGGCCACACCATCTCCGTTTCTGTCCGTGCTGCTATAAATTGCAGCGTCCTGGGTTGTGCACCCCTCCGCAGCGCCCCCAGTCCTGCCTCCAGGTCGGGCACGTCTCTGCCCTTTGTGCTTCTAAAACCGCCAGCCGCTCCCAGTTCACGTGCGCACGACTCCACCGCTTGGGGTTCCGTCAGGGGACTGCAGTTTGTGTGCGCGTGACTCTGCCGCTGGGGTTTCCGCCCTGGGGGCTGCCTTAAAGTCCTTTTCCCGCCACTACCGGTCTGTGAGTCTGTGCCCTGTCCACAGCGCGCGAGGCTGTCACTCACTGGCGGTGTAGGATCCCCACGTCCAGGCACCCTCCCGCTGCCGTTTATCCTCCAGCATCTGCCTGCGGAATCAGGGCTCCCCACTTCGTACCTCAAAACCAACTGCCTGCGATATTCTGTTTGTAGAAGTCCAGATCTTATTACATCTCAGGCTGGTTTCATGGGTGCTCAGAGTGGTCTGGTAGATATCCAGCTCAATTCCGGGGACCAGTTGAAGTAGGTCCCCTATTCCTCCGCCATCTTGCCCCCCTCTGCTTTTTTTTTTATTATGTTACGTTAATCACCATACATTACATCATTAGTTTTTGATATAGTGTTCCATGATTCATTGTTTGTGTATAACACCCAGTGCTCCATGCAGAACGTGCCCTCTTTAATACCCACCACCAGGCTAACCCATCCTCCCACCCCCCTCCGCTGTAGAGCCCTCAGTGTGTTTCTCAGAATCCATAGTCTCTCATGGTTCGTCTCCCCCTCTGATATCCCCCCTTCATTTTTCCCTTCCTGCTATCTTTTTCTTTTTTCTTTTTTTTTGACATATAATGTATTATTTGTTTCAGAGGTACAGGTCTGTGATTCATCAGTCTTACACAATTCACAGCACTCACCATAAAACATACCCTCCCCAATGTCTATCACCCAGCCACCCCATCCCTCCCACCCCCCCTGAGATTAAGAATTCTTCATATCGGGTGCCTGGGTGGCTCAGTTGGTTAAGCGACTGCCTTCGGCTCAGGTCATGATCCTGGAGTCCCGGGATCGAGTCCCGCATCGGGCTCCCTGCTCAGCGAGGAGCCTGCTTCTCCCTCTGACCCTGCCCCCTCTCATGTACTCTCTCTCATTCTCGCTCTCTCAAATAAATAAATAAATAAATCTTTAAAAAAAAAAAGAATTCTTCATATCAGTGAGATCATATGATACATGTCTTTCTCTGATTGACTTATTTTGCTCAGCATAATACCCTCCGGTTCCATCCATGTCATTGCAAATGGCAACATTTCATTCCTTTTGATGGCTGCATAATATTCCATTGAATATATATACTCACTGGCTTTTGAAGTATTTTTCCCTTTTCCATGTCTTCCACTCAAACTTCCTTTTCAAGATTGCCCACAAGCTCTTTTATATATTGTGAAATAGATTTTAGTGTCTACTGGTTACTTGAATATTTCCTTGGCATTAATTCCTAGTGGCCGATTTGGGGAAGTACCAGAAAAGGACATTCCTAAAACTATTTTGAGACAGGGTGGGACATTATCTATTAATAAAAGAGTCAATTCGTTATGAAGACATACCAATTATAAAAATGTATGCATCAAATATAAAGAAGCCCATAATATATGAAGCAAACATTGATGGAACTGAAGAGAGAAATAGTTCTACAATAGTTGGAAACTTTATTAGTCCACTTTCAATAATGGATAGAATGTCAAGATAGAGACTAATAAGGAAATAGAAAACTTAACAATATAAACCAATTAAACCTAGAAGACATCTTTTTTTTTTTTTAAAGATTTTATTTATTTATTTGAGAGAGAGAGAGAGAGCACATGAGAGGGGGGAGGGTCAGAGGGAGAAGCAGACTCCCTGCTCAGCAGGGAGCCCGATGTGGGACTCGATCCGAGAACTCCAGGATCATGACCTGAGCCGAAGGCAGTCGCTTATCCAACTGAGCCACCCAGGCGCCCAAACCTAGAAGACATCTATAGCATACCCAACAACAGCAGAATACACATTCTTCTGTAGTGTACATGGAACATTCTTTGGGATAGACCATATATTAGGCCACAAAACAAGCCACAACATTTTAAAAAAAGATTTAGATAATACAGAGTATCTTCTTCAACCACAATGGAATGGAACAAGAAGTCAAAAACAAAAGGAAAACTTTTAGAAAATCCCCAAATATGTAGACTTTAAATCACATTCTTAACCAATGGATCAAAGGAGAAATCACTAGGTAAATTAGAAAATACTTAGAGATGAATTAAAATGAAGCACAACATGCCAAAAATCATGTGCAGTGACAGTGTGAAGAGGAAAATTAATAGCAGTAAAAGTCTACATTAAAAAAGAAGAAAGATCTCAAAACCATAATCTATCCCTATACCTTAAGGAAATAGAAAAAGAAGAGTAAACTAAACTCAAACTTAGCAGAGGGAAGGAAACAGTAAAAATGAGAGCAGACATAAGTGAAACAGAGAATAGACAAACAACTGAGAGAATCAACAAAGCCAAAACATTTTTCTTTGAGTAAAATATTGACAAAACTTTAGCTAGGTTGACTAAGAAAGAAATAGAGAAGACTCAAATTATTAAAATCAGAAATGAAAGGGGACATTACTACAACCTTACAGAAATAAAAATGGTTATGAGAGAACAATTGAATAACTGCCAATAAATTGGATAATCTAGAAGAAAAAGGGGAATTCCTACAAAACCTACTAAAACTGACTCAAGAAGAAAGAGAAAATCTGAATAGGTCTATAACAAATAAGAAGATTGAATCTGTAATAAAAAAAAAAAACAAAAGACAACCTCCTGGGGCGCCTGGGTGGCTCAGTTGTTAAGCATCTGCCTTCAGCTCAGGTCATGATCCCAGGGTCCTGGGATCGAGTCCCGCATTGGGCTCCCTGCTCAGTGGGAAGCCTGCTTCTTCCTCTCCCACTCCCCCTGCTTGTGTTTCCCTATCTCTCCCTCGACAGAAGAAGAGATAAACCTCCTAACAACAGTCAAGGACCAGATAGATTGCTAAACTGATGAATTCCCCTAAACATTTTTAAAAATTTATTTATTTATTTATTTTGAGAGAGAGAGAGAGAGAGCTTGAGTAAGTGTGGGCAGGGGGAGAGGAAGAGAGAGAATCCCAAGCAGGCTCCACCCCTAGCATGGAGCTGACCTAGGGCTCAATCCCAGAACCTTGAGATCATGACCTGAGCCAAAATCAAGAGTCCAGTGCTCAACTGAGTGAGCCACCCAGACACCCTGAATTCCCCTAAACATTTAAAGAATTAACACCAATCTTTCTCAGATTCTTCCAAAAAATTGAATAGGAGGGAACACTTCCTAACTCATTCATGAGGCCAGCATTACCCTGATACTGAAACCAAACAGACACTACCAGAGAATTATAGACCAACATCCCTCATGAATATAGCTGAAGAAATATTTGATAAAATAATAGCAAAATGAATCAATAGCATATTTGAAGGATTATACACCATGACGAAGTGGGATTTATCCCGGGAATGCAAGGAGGGCTCATCACATGAAACACAGTCAATATAAAACACCACATTCACAGAATGAAGATAAATAACTTTACGTGGTCATTACAGTTGATGCAGAGAAAGCATTTGACCATATCCAGCACCTTTTCATGATTCAAAAAAAATCAATAAACTAAGAATGGAAGGAAATTCCTCAATATGATAAACCCCACAGCCAACATAATACTCAAGGGTGAAAGACTGAAAACTTTTCTTCTAAGGTCAGGAACTAGACAAGAATGTGTGCTTTCACACTTCTATTCAAGTTCTAGCTAGAGCAGTTAGACAAGAAAAAGAGCATCTAAATTGGAAAGGAAGAAGTAAGATTATATTCACAGAGAACATAATCTTATATATGGAAAACCCTAAATAATTCACAAAAAACACATTAGAGCTAATTAATGAATTCAGCAAAGTTGTAGGATACAAAACCTACTGTAAAAACCAGTTGCATTTCTGTACGCTATCAAGAACAATCTGCAATGGATATGAAGAAAATAATTCCATTTACAATAGAATCAAAAAGGATAAAACACTGAGGAATAAACGTAACCAGGTAGGTATAAGACTTGTATCCTGAAAACTCCAAAACATTGAAAACTAAGTAAAAAGACATTTTTAAAAAGATACTTGTTTATTTGAGAGAGAGAGCACGCAAGTGAGCATGTGGGAGCAGGTGGGGAGGGGCAGAGGGAGAGAGAGAATCTCAAGCAGACTCCATGCTGAGCATGGAGCCGACTTGGGGCTGGATCCCACGACCCTGAGATCATGACCTGAGCCGAAATCAAGATTCGGACATTATATCCACTGAGCCACCCAGACACTCTGTAAAAAGACATTTTTGTTCATGAATTAGAAGACAATATCTTTAAGATGTCAAAAGTACCCACTGAGAGCGAGACACAATGGCAGGTGTGCTGTGATGTGTTACTGTCTGGAGTGATGGCCACAAACATCCTGGGCCACCCAACTGATGGGGTACATTAGAATAAAGTGCTTAAAACCCGTGAGGATCACACACACACACACAAAAGATTTCAAAAGTACCCAAAATGAGCTACAGATTTAATGCAACCCCTGTCAAAATCTCAATGGTATTTTATTTTCAGAAATGTAAAAACTCATCCTCAAATTCATTGGAATTTCAAGAACCTCAAATAGGGGAAAACAATCTTTTTTTTTTTAAAGGTTTTATTTTTTTATTTGAGAGAGAGAGAATGAGACAGAGAGCACGAGAGGGAAGAGGGCAGAGGGAGAAGCAGACTCCCCGCTGAGCAGGGAGCCCGATGCGGGACTCGATCCCGGGACTCCAGGATCATGACCTGAGCTGAAGGCAGTCGCTTAACCAACTGAGCCACCCAGGCGCCCGGGGAAAACAATCTTAAAGAACAAAATTGGAAGACTCAGACTTCTCAGTTTCAAAAGTTACTGCAAATCTACAGTAATCAACACTGTGTGGTCTAGGCGTAAGGATAGATAAATAGACCAATGGAATAGAATCAAGAGCCCAGAAATAAACTCTCACATTATGGTCCATTGATTTTTGACGAGGGTGTCAAGACCATTTGATGGGAAAGATTAGTCTCTTCAACAAATGGTGCTGGAAAAACTGGATATCCACATGTAAAAGAATGAAGTTGGACCCTTATCTTGTATCATTTATAATTATTAACTTAAAATTCACCAAAATCTAATTTAAGTTGTAAATCTATAAACCTCTTAGAAGAAAACAGGGAGAAATCTTTATTACCTTGGATTTGGCAATGGTTTCTTAAATATGACACCAAAAATACAGGCAACAAATTAAAAAATAGATAAATCTGACTTCACCAAAATTAAAAACTTTTGTGCATCAAAGAGCACTATCAAGTGAAAGGGACACCTCAGTGGTTCAGTTGGTTAAGCGTCTGACTCTTGGTTTTGGCTCAGGTCGTGATCTCACAGTCCTGAGATGGAGCCTTGTGTCCTGCTCCCTACTCAGTGGGGAGTCAGCTTCTCCTCTCTCTCTCTCTCTCTCTGCCCCTCCTCCATCCATGCATTCTCTCCCTCTAAAATAAATAAACCTTAAAAAAAGTGAAAGTACACCAATAGAATGGGAAAAATACTTGCCAATCATATATCTGATAAGAGTTTAATATGGAGAATATATAAAGAACTACAACTCAAAAACAAAAGAAAAATCCCATTTAAAAATGGGCAAATGATTTGAAAAGAAATTCCTCCAAAGATACACAAATGGCCAATAAGCACATGAAAACATGCTCAATATCTGTAGTCATTAAGGAAATGCAAATCAAAACCACGATGAGATGCCACTTCACACCTGCTAATATAGTTTAAAGGTGGCTCAGGCGTTAAGCATCTGCTTTTGGCTTGGGTCACGGGGTCCCAGGGTCCTGGGATCGAGCCCCGCACCGGGCTGCTTCTCCCTCTCCCACTCCCCCTGCTTGTGTTCCCCCTCTGGCTGTGTCTGTTTGTCAAATAAATAAATAAAATATTAAAATAATAAAAATAAAAAAATAAAAAAAATTTTTTAAAAGATTTGTTTATTTGATAGAAAGACAGAGAGCACAAGCGGGAGAAACAGCAGAGGGAGCATGGGAGAAGCAGGTTCCCCGCTGAGCAGGGAGCCCAACGTGGGGCTCGATCCCAGGATCCTGGGACTATGACCCGAACCAAAGGCAGATGCTCAACCGACTGAGCCACCCAGGCACCCCAGTTAAAAAATCTTTTTAAAAGGAAAATAACAAGTGTTGGTGAGGATGTGGAGAAATTGAAATGTTCTTGCATTGTTGACTGGCATGTACAGTTGTGCTGTCACTGTGGAAAACAGTTTGGTACTTCATCAAAAAGTTAAATACAGGGGTGCCTGGATGGTGCAGTCGGTTAACCATCTGCATTAGGCTCAGGTCAGGATCTCAGAGTCCTGGGATCAAGCCGCACATCGAGCCCTACATCGAGCCCCACATCGGGTTCCCTGCTCAGCGGGGAGTCTGCTTCTCCCTCTCCCTCTGCTGCTCCCCCTGCATATGTTCTCTCTCTCTCTGTCAAATAAATAAAATCTTTAAGAAAATGGTTAGAATGGAAATTTTATGTTATGTATGTTTTGCCACAATAGAAAAAAGAAAGGATATATGTATTTTTTACCAGATGTACCTTGTCTTTGAGAAAATTTAGATCTTTTAATTCTCTTTTAACATATTTAACATCCTTTATCTTTATTATTTTATTTATTCCATTATTATTTAAGTGTGCATGTGTGTGTGTGTGTGTGTGTGTGCACGTGTGTGTCCTGTAACTGAGAAATCTCCAGTAGGGGGAGATGTATACTTAGATTATCCTTTGACCAGTGATTCCACTTTTTCAAAAAATTTCAATTCTGTGAACCATTGATAGGCATAAAAAAAACAAACCAAAAACGGTCATTTGGCTTGAATGAGGACTATCCCCATCATTCAGGTGATTCAGTAGTTTTTCATAGGAATATGTCTTACCTCAAAAGAAACTGGTATGGAAGAAATCCTTATCGGAGGCAAATGTAAATTTTAAGAGAAGTTACCTCCGAGGTCCCAAGGATCACTTTTCTTCACCTTTGCCACCAGTCTTTAAATGGTGTAAGCCCTAGTCAAAGAATTGGTTTTATTATTTGTGGTCTTCCTGTGGACATGAATTTCCTTTATAGGTGACTTGTGAGTCACCTGTAAATATAATATAAGGATAAAATAAGGATAATCTGTTAAGTCTGAGTCATCAAGAGAAGTATATAAGGCTTTGCATTGTTTATTTTTGAAGTTTTATGGTAAGTTAATAATGGTAAACATAATCATAAGTATGGGTCTTAAATGTGAGGACAAATAACTAAAATAAATGTATAAATAAATAAAACCAAAATATTTAATATTCTTATCAGCAGGAGAAAAGATGATCTATCTAATGGAAACTAAGATATGAGAAATATATAGGACATAGCCAGAGGGCAGGAAAATGTCCTAATATACAAGTAATCATAATACATTTGTCTGGTTTAAACCCACTAATCAAATGACAGAGATTCATTGTTGGATTAAAAAAAAGATTCCAGTATTATGCAGCCATCAAGAAAAATGAAATCTTGCCATTTGCAATGACGTCTATAGAACTAGAGGGTATTATGCTAAGCGAAATAAGTCAATCAGAGAAAGACAAGTATCATATGATCTCACTGATACGAAGAATTTGAGAAATAAGACAGAGGATCATAGGGGAAGGGAGGGAAAAATGAAACAAAATGAAACCAGAGAGGGAGACAAACCATAAGAGACTCTTAATCCCAGGAAACAAACTGAGGGTTGCTGGAGTGGAGGGGGGTGGGAGGGATGGTGTGGCTGGGTGATGGACATTGGGGAGGGTATGTGCTATGGTGAGTGCTGTGAATTGTGTAAGACTGATGAATCACAGACCTGTACCCCTGAAACAAATAATACATTATATGTTAATTAAAATAAATAAATAAAAAATTAAAATTCAAAAAAAAAAGAAAAAAGATTCAAGGAATATTAGACTATAAGACACAGGTAGAGTGGACTTCTATAATGGAAATATAGTACAATAGATATGTTGAATAATGCATCTGATGAAAACAACTCCAAAAGTTGGATAAATTAAAAGAAGGAATTATTACCACTTTGCCTAGCTGTCAAAAAACAAGGAATCTGCAAAGGACAAAAATTAAGAAAGAATGGAAACCCTGAATGGTAAATGAACACTATTTTGGTGGGATATATAAAGTCAAGATCCAGTCTTATGTGAAACATATAATATACATCTTCTTATAAACCTGGTATCAGGTTTTATGTTTAAGTCCTTGAGGCATTTCAAGTTAATTTTTATGAGGGGTGCTAGATAGGGATCTAATTTCATTTTTCCCCATGTGTTTATTCAGTTTTCCCAGCACCATGTTGAAGAAATTATCCTTTCCTGATTGAATATTCTTGACTCCCTTGTCAAACATTAGTTGATTGTATACGTGGGCGTTTAATTCTGGGCTGTCTATTCTGTTCCATTCTACAAATCCATGACTACATGATATCTTTCCATTTGTTTGTGTCTTCTATTTCTTTCAACAAGATATTATAATTTTCATTGTATAAATCTTTCACTTCTTGGCTAAATTTATTACCAGGTATTTTATTATTTTAATGCTATTAATGGGATAGTTTTATTTCTTTTCAGATGATTTGTTGTTACATATAGAAATAAACTGATTTCTCTATGTTGATTTTATATCCTGAAACTACTCAATTATTTTATTAATTCTAACAGTTTTTTTGTTGTTTTTGAGTTTGGGTTTTTAATTTTTTTAATTTTTAATTTTTATTTTTTTAAAAGGTTTTATTTATTTATTTGACAGAGAGAGAGAGAGACAGCGAGAGAGGGAACACAGCAGGGGGAGAGGGAGAGGGAGAAGCAGGCTTCCCGCTGAGCAGGGAGCCCGATGCGGGGCTCGATCCCAGGACCCTGGGATCATGACCTGAGCCGAAGGCATATGCTTAACGACTGAGCCACCCAGGCGCCCCTAGTTCGGGTTTTTTATATATGAGATCATATCCTCTGTAAATAATGACAGTTTTAGTTCTTCCTTTCTGATTTGGATGCCTTTTATTTCTGTGTCTTGCCTAACTGCTGTAGCTAGGACTTACTTCCAGTAAGTGCTATGTTGACTAAGAGGCTGAGAGTGGGCATCCATTTATCTTGTTCCTGATCTTTGAGGAAAAGCTTTCAGTTTCTCACCATTTAGTATGATGTTAGCTGTGGGTTTGTTGTATGTGGCTTTTCTTTTTTTTAAGATTTGTTTATTTATTTGAGAGAGAGAGAGGAGGGGTAGAGAGGGGGAGAGAGAGAGAGAGAATCCCAAGCAGACTCACTGCTGAGCACAGAGCATGACACGGAGCTCAATCCCAGGACCCTGAAATTGTGACCTGAGCTGAAATCAAGAGTTGGCTGCTTAATGAACTGAGCCACCCAGGCACCCCATATATGGCTTTTATTATGTTGAGGTGTGTTTGTTCTATACTCAGCTTGTTGAAAGTTTTACTTATGAAAGGATATTTATTATGTCCAATGCTTTTTCTGCATCTATTAGATGATCATATGATTTTTCTCTCTCATTTTATTAATGTGCAGTATCACATTTAATTTGTTTATGTTGAACTATCCTTGCATCCCAGGGATAAATCCTTCTTGGTCGTGGTGGGTAATCCTTTTAATATGTTGTTGAATTTGTTTTGCTAATATTTTGTTGAGTACTTTTGCATTTTTTTCACCAGTACATTAGTCTAGTTTTCTTTTCTTGTAATGTCCCTATCTGCCCTATCAGGGCAGTTCTGGCCTTGTAGAATGAGTTTGGAAGTGTTCCCTTCTCTTCAGTTTTTGGGGAGGATTGGCATTAATTCTTCTTTAAATGTTTGATAGAGGGCGCCTGGGTGGCTCAGTTGGTTAAGCGACTGCCTTCGGCTCAGGTCATGATCCTGGAGTCCCTGGATCAAGTCCCGCATCGGGCTTCCTGCTCGGCAGGGAGTCTGCTTCTCCCTCTGACCCTCCCCTCTCTCCTGTGCTCTCTCTCATTCTCTCTCTCTCAAATAAATAAATAAAATCTTTAAAAAAAAATAAATGTTTGATAGAATTTGTTACTGTAGCTGTCTGGTCCTGTGTTTTTCTCTGTTGGAAGATTTTTGTTTACCAATTCAAGCTCCTTAGTCATTATTGGTCTGTTCAGATTTTCAATATCTTCATGATTTAAAAAAGGTACTTGATATGATCTTAAATTTGCTAAGATTTGTTTTGTGTCCTATTATATGGTCTATCTTGGATAATGTTCTCTGCGCTCTTGAGAAGAATGTTCATTCAGCTTCTGTTGGATGGAATGTTCTGTAAATGTCTGTTAGGTCCATTTGGCCTAATGCATGGTTCAAGTCCAGTGTTTCCTTGTTGATTTTCTGTCTGGATGATCTATCCATTGCTGTAAGAGGGTATTGAAGTCCCCTGCTATTATTGCTTTGGTGTCTGTTTCTCCCTTCAGATCTGTTAGTATTTGCTTAATAAAGTTAGGTGCTCTGATTTAAAAAGTTAGGTGCATATATATTTATGACTGTTACATCTTCCTGATGAATTGGTCGCCTTACCATTATATATTGACCTTCTTTTTCTCTTGTTACGCTTTTTGGCTTAAAGTTTTTGTGTCTGATATGATTATAGCTATTCCTATTGTCTTTTGGTTTCACTTGCATGGAATATATTCTTCCATCCCTTCACTTTGAGCCTATGTGTGTTAAAGTTGAAGTGAGCCTCTTGTAGGCAGCATGTACTTGCTTCTTATTTATCCATCAAGCCACTCTGTGCCTTTTGATTGTTGAATTAAATCCAATTACATTTAGAGTTATTTTTGATATGTCAAAATTTACTAATGCCATCTTATTAATTACGTTCTGATGTTTTATATTTCTGTTGTTTCTTTTTCCCTCTGTTTCTACCCTCCATTGTAAATTGGTGATATTCCATGGTGGTATGCTCTGTTTTCCTTTTCTTTATCTTTCGTGAATCTACTCTAGTTTTTTGTTTTGTGATTGCCATGAGGTTTACATAAAATATCTCAAAGATAAAGCAGTCCATTTTGTTTTCTCTTTTTTTCTAACTGCATTATTTTATTTTATTTAAATTCAATTAGCCAACATATGGTACATCATTAGTTTTTGATGTAGTGTTCAATGATTCATTAGTTGTGTATAACACCCAGTGCTCATCATATCACATACCCTCCTTAATGCCCATCACCCAGTTACCCCATCCCCTCCCCCCACCTCCCTTTCCACAACCCTCAGTTTGTTTCCTGGAGTCAAAAGTCTCTCATGGTTTGTCTCCCTCTCTGATTCCTTCCCATTCAGTTTTCCCTCCCTTTCCCTATGATCCTCTGCACTATTTCTTATATTCCACATATGAGTGAAACCATATGATAATTGTCTTTCTCTGCTTCTTTCACTTAGCATAATATCCTCCAGTTCCATCCATGTCAGTGTGAATGATAGGTATTCATCCTTTGTGATGGCTGAGTAATATTCCATTGTATATATGAACCACATCTTCTTTATCCACTCATCTGTTGAAGGACATCTCGGCTCCTTCCACAGTTTGGCTATTGTGGACATTGCTGCTATGAATATTGGGGTGCAAGTGCCCCTTCTTTTCACTACATCTGTGTCTTTGGGGTAAATACCCAGTAGTGCAATTGCTGGGTCTTAGAGTAGTTCTATTTTTAACTGCTTGAGGAAGCTCCATACTCTTTTCCAGAGTGACTGTACCAACTTGCATTCCTACCAACAGTGTAAGAGGGTTCTTTCTCTACATCCTCACCAACATTTGTTGTTCCCTGTCTTGTTAATTTTTGCCATTCTGACTGGTGTAAGGTGGTATCTCATTGTGGTTTTGATTTGTATTTCCCTGATGACAAGTGATGTGGAACATTTTTTCATGTATCTGTTGGCCATTTGTATGTCTTCTTTGGAGAAATGTCTCTTCATGTCTTCTGCCCATTTCTTGACTGGATTATTTGTTTTTTGGGTGTTGAGTTTGATAAGTTCTTTATAGATCTTGAATACCAGCCCTTTATCTGTTATGTCATTTGCAGATATCTTCTCCCATTTTGCAGGTTGCCTTTTAGTTTTGTTGACTGTTTCCTTTGCTGTGCAGAAGCTTTTGATGAAGTCCCAATAGTTCACTTTTGCTTTTGTTTCCCTTGCCTTTATTATTTTTTAAAAGATTTTATTTATTTATTTGACAGAGAGAGACACAGCAAGAGAGGGAACACAAGCAGGGGGAGTGGGAGAGGGAGAAGCAGGCTTCCTGCGGAGCAGGGAGCCCAATGCAGGTTTTGATCCCAGGACCCTGGGATCATGACCTGAGCCTAAGACAGACGCTTAATGACTGAGCCACCCAGGCGCCCCTCCCTTGCCTTTAGAGACGTGTCTTGCAAGAGGTTGCTATGGCTGAAGTTGAAGAGGTTACTGCCTGTGTTCTCCTCAAGGATTTTGATGGTTTCCTGTCTCACCTTTAGGTCTTTCATCCATTTTGAGTTTATCTTTGTGTATGGTGTAAGAGAATGGTCCAATTTCATTCTTCTGCATGTGGCTGTCCAATTTTCCCAGCACTGTTTATTGAAGAGACTGTCTTTTTTCCATTGGATATTCTTTCCTGCTTTGTTGAAGATCAGTTGACCATAGAGTTGAAGGTCCATTTCTGGGCTCTCTATTCTGTTCCATTGATCTATGTGTCTGTTTTTGTGCCAGTACCATGCTGTCTTGATGATCACAGCTTTGTAATATAGCTTGAAGTAATTGGATTTTTTTAAAACAGCTTTTTGTTTTGAAATAGTTATGAATTCACAAGAAGTTGCAGAGATAGTACAGAGAACATATCCTTCACCCAGTTTTCCTAGTGATCACATTTTTAAAACAGGTAGCTGACAACAGTATAAAGTGTTTGCAGAGTTCTGTGTCATTTTGTCTTATGTTTTGATTTGGTAAGCACCACTATAGTCAATATATAGAACTATTCTCTCACCACAAAGACCTCCTAGTGCTACCCCTTTATAGTCATAGTTACCTTTTCTCTCCTCCATCCCTAACCCCAGGCAACTGTTAATCTGGTAATAGGTGATATTGGCCCTGGAGATGACATCAAGTAGAGACATAGACATGTGCCTCATGTAAATCAAATACAGAAAATCTAATAAAAATCAAGTACAGAAAATGAATATCATTTCAGGCTTTTATATAAAGGGCATCCTACAATGTGTGACTTTTTGAGACTGGCTCTTTTCTTTTTTCACTCAGCACAATGTCCTTGAGATTCATCCAAGTTGTTGCATGTATCAGTAGTTTGTACCTTTTTTATTGCTAAGTGCTAAGTACTAGTCTTGGTATGGATGTATATTGTTTAAACAGTCACCTATTATGGATATTTTTATTATTTCCAGTTCTTGGCTATGACATATAAAACTGCCATGAACAGTCGTGGGCAGGTTTTTGCATGGACATGTTTTCATTTCTCTGGGTAAATGCCCAGGAGGTAAATTTCTGGGTTGTGTAGTAAACGTATATTTCGTTATTTTGAGAAGCTGCCCAACTAGGTTCCAGAGTGGCTATACCATTTTACATCGCCATTAGCAATGTATGAAAGATCCAGTATTTTCTTATCCTTGCCAATATTCTTTTTTTTTTTTTAAAGATTTATTTTTTTTTATTTTTTATTTATTCATGAGAGACAGGAAGAGAGAGAGAGAGGCAGAGGCAGAGGGAGAAGCAGGCTCCCTGCTGAGCAGGGAGCCCGATGTGGGACTCGATCCCAGGATCCTGGGATCATGACCTGAGCCGAAAGCAGACGCTTAACCATCTGAGCCACCCAGGCACCCCTCCTTGCCAATATTCTGGGTTGTTACTATATTTTTGTGTTTTGATGGGTATGTAATGCTAATTCATATTGATCTTAATTTACATTTTCTTATTTGCTAACGATGTTGAATATGTTTTTATGTGCTTATTTTCCATTTGTGTATCTTCTTTGGTGAGTTATCTCTTCATGTCTTTTCCCTATTTTCTAATTGGATGGTTAATATTTTTATTATTTCATTTTAAATTGACATTTGACATATAGCATTGTGTAAGATTAAGGTGTACAACATGTTGATTAACACATTTATATATTTCAATATGATTGCTACTGTAGCATCAGCTAGCACCTCTATCACATCACATAATTATCATTCCTTTTTTGTGGTGGGAATAATTAAGATGTAGTCTCTTAGAAAGTTTGATATCCATAATACAATATAGTTGTCTATAATCACAATACTGTGCATTAGATCTCCAGGATTTATTTATTTATTAGTTGCACTAGTAAGTTTGTGCTCGTACAATATCTCCCCAGTTCCATCATCTCTGACAATTCTGTTGTTTTTTTTTTTAATCTACCCAGCCACTCTGTGCCTTTGATTGGTGAATTCAATCCATTTATTTTAGAGTAATTATTGATATGTAAGGAGTTATTGCTGCCATCTTATTGCTTTCTGGTTATTATGTATTTTTATTGCTCCTTTCCCCCTCTGTTTCTGTCTACCTTTGTAAATAGGTGATTTTCCATGTAGTATGCTCTGTGCCCCTCCCCCCTTTTAATTTTTCATGAACCTACTCTAGATGTTTTTTTGTGGTCACCTTGAAGCTTATATAAAACATATCATAGATAAAATAGTCCATTTTATACTGATAGCAACTTACCTGCATTAACCTATAAAGGCTCTTCTCCTCCCCTTTTATATTTCTGATGTCACAATTTACCTCTTTTTAAAATTTTTATTTAAATTTTAGTTAGTTAACATACAGTGCAATATTGCTTTCAGGAGTAGAATGCTTATCTACAACAAGTGCCTTTTTTAATAACCATCACCCATCTAGCCCATCCCCCACCCTCCTCCCTCCATCAGCCCTCAGTTTGTTCTCTATCATTAAGAGTTTCTTATTTCCCTCCTTCCCCCCATATGTTCATCTGTTTTGTTTCTTAAATTCCATATATGAGTGAGATCATATGGTATTTGTCTTTCTCTGACTGGCTTATTTCACTTGGCATAATACACTGTAGCTCCATCCACGTCATTGTAAATGGCAAGATTTCATTCTTTTTGATGGCTGAGTAATATTCCATCACACACACACCACATCATCTTCATCCATTCATCAGTAGATGGACACCTGGGCTCTCTCCATAGTTTGGCTATTGTTGATAATGCTGCTGTAAATATTGGGGTGCATGTACCCCTTCAAATCAGTATTTTTGTATCCTTTGGGTAAATACCTAGTAGTGCAATTGCTGGATCATAGGGTAGTTCTGTTTTTAGTTTTTTGAGGAACTGCTCTGGCGTGGCTGCACCAGTTTGCATTCCCACCAACACTGCAAGAGGGTTCCCCTTTCTCTGCATCCTTGCCAACACCTGTTGTTTCTTGGGTTGTTAATTTTAGTCATTCTGACAGGTGTGAGGTGATATCACATCGTGTTTTTGATTTGTATTTCCCTAATGATGAGTGATGTTGAGCATCTTTTCGTGTGTCTGTTAGCCATCTGGATTTCTTCTTTGGAAAAATGTCTATTCATGTTTTCTGCCCATTTCTTAACTGGATTATTTGTTTTTTGGGTGTTGAGTTTGGTAAGTTCTTTATAGATTTTGGATACTAAACCTTTATCAGATATGTTGTTTGCAAATATTTTCTCCCATTCCATAGGCTGCCTTTTAGTTTCATTGATTGTTTCTGTCACTGTGAAGAGACTTTTTAATCTTGATGAGGTACCAGTAGTTCATTTTTGCTTTTGTTTCTGGTGACATGTCTAGTAAAAAGTTGCTATGGCCAAGGTCAAAGAGGTTTCTGCCTGTGTTCTCCTCTAGGATTTTGATGGTTTCCTGTCTCACATTTAGGTCTTTCATCAATTTTGAATTTATTCTTGTGTTTGGTGTAAGAAGGTGGTCCAGTTTCATTCTTCTGCATGTCGCTGTTCAGTTTTCCCAACACCATTTGTTGAAGAGACACAATTTACCTCTTTATAAGGCTGTGAATTTATTAACAGATTATAGTAGCTGTAATTATTTTTAATACTCTTTTCCATTAGCCTTTATACTATATACTTTACTATTATAAAATTAGAGTTTTCTATATCTGACTAACATTTTCCACCTTTAGCAGTGTGTTGTGTACTTTCATATGTTGTCATGTCGCTGATTAGCATCTTTTCATTTCAGCTTAAACTCCTATCAGTATTCCTTGCAAAGCAGGTCTAGTGGTGATGAACTCCCTCAGCTTTTGTTTGTCTGGGAAAGTCTTTATTTATACTTCATATCTCAAGAGCACTTTGCCAGATAGAGTATTCTTGGCTGGCAATTTTAAATCACTTGGCATATGTCACTCCACTGTCTCCTTAGGGTTTCTGCTGAGAACTCTGCTGACAGCCTAATGGGGTTTCCTTTGTAGGTTACAATCTTCATTCACTGGCTGCCTTTAGGATTCTTTCTTTATCTTTGATTTTAGTAGTTTCATTATAATGTATCTTGGAGAAAGTTTCTCCAATCAGATGATAGGGTGATCTGTTAGCTTTGTGAACTTGGATGTCCAAGTCTCTCCCCATATTTGGGAAGTTCTCACCTATGATTTCTTTAAATGAACTTCTGTGCCCTTCTTTCTCTATTTTCCTTCTGGAATCCAGATTATTCTGCATGGACTGCAGACCTCATTCTTGAGGACTCAATGGCTATGCAAAATGACAAGCTTAAGAGGTAGAAATCAGCTTTGAGGATATCTTCCAGTTTAGAATGAGATGGGTTACGGATGGGTTGTGGCATTGGAAGTAGTGGAACTGCCTTTGATATGTGACTGTCTGTGTTTGTGCAAGATCCTCTTCCTCCATGAACTCAGAGTTTTCATTTTTAAATGGGAGAAGCTTATATCTCACTAAGTCTACATGTCTTGGAGTTTTATACATGCCAGAAACTGTTCTTTATGCCTTACCTATTTTAAATTTTAGAGTGATTCTAGGATGTAGGTGTATGTGAAACATACCAGTGAAAGAATTGAGGGAGAGGCCACACAATGAGTAAAAACAGTAAGGAGCAAACCTAGATATAATATTAGATATGTTTTGCTCCAGTTTCCTCAGCTTTAATCATGTTATCATAATTATTATATAAGGCTCTTATTTAATGACACTGTGCATCAATGTGCTTGGCACATTGTGATTCTCATACAATGAAGGTTCCTTTTCTCCGCAAAACCACAAAGCAGAGAAAGGTTATTTGCCACCTAAGTTCAAGCATGGGATGAAGAAGGAATGGATGTAAGGGAAAAGGACAGGAGGGTAAAGTTTCAGACTGCAGCACTAAAATGATATTCCTCATCTGTAATCACAGTGATCATAGCTCTCAGATGTTTTCAAGATAGTGATCAAGGTGATTAGTGAGAGGAAAGCACAGTGAGTTCTATCAGGAGCCTTTAAAATCCCATCTGGTTGTTCAGTGAGATCTTATGTTCCTAACCTCTGTCACAGCCTTCTCTGCATTGTAATGAGCTTACCCCCAGGTGAAACATGTCTTCCAATCACCATACCCATGCAGAGCAGCCATGGTCTAGTGGGCAGGGCCCTCAGGAAATCTGCCTTTCTGCTCTTCACCCAGGAATCAGCAACCTGCTATGGCTAAGTCCCTATGTTGTAAGTAAATTTGAATATACTACTCTGGCAGCCTTCAAAGTGCTCTGAGAGGGACTAAATGTTTTCTCTGTTCTTCAGCTTCATAAACTTAGGCTTGAAGGTGGGAAATCAATTGTCTACAGACTGAATAGATGAATAGATGGGGGACCATGAATGACCTCATAGATGTCTGACTGTAAAGCTCATGTTTTTTTCTACTGCCCTCCTCTGCTGAAGTGACCTGCCTCTGTCCACCCCCCTTCCTGTGTGAGTTCACGAGTTCTGCCTACAACGAGAGCCATGGGAGTAAAAGGCAATGATGTCCTGCTAGTTTGGGATGACCCACCCCTCAAATCTCCTCTGCTGGATTGTATCATAGATCATAGATGTATCTGTTTGAGGAGGCAGAGGCCAATCTTCTGGAGAAGATCTAGAATAAACGTGAAATTTCAGTAACATCCAAAAGTCGTCCAGGCTATCAAGAACCCTCTTTACTTATTCAACAAATTCTAATACAGAATCTAGTTACGGGACAAGAGGAGAGAGAGAAATAGAAAAAAGTTCCTCTCCTTGAATAAAATTTCAAAATCTAGTTAGAGGAGAAGACATACAAGCAGACACATAGAACATGATGTGACATGGTGATAAATTCCGTATAAGCCATAATAAAGGAGAACAAGATGTGATGTAGTTGTGTTTTGGGTGGAGCAATGTGGTTATGAATTCTCTGGATGAGAATAAAGATTTTCCTGCGCAGGGGTAAGTGGAGAGAGAAGAGTATGTATAAAAACTCAAATCCAGAACCAATCCAGTAAGTTCAAATCAATCGCATTTGATTTGTGTGGGATGGCCCTTGGGGGAGTGAGAGGAGATAAAACTGGAAATGTAATCTAGGATCTGAATGTGAAGAACAGTGAAGCCTGGACTGAAATGTTGGCTAGGAATCTGTGTGCAATGATGCCAGAGGAGAGCTTGCTGATTAGATTTGTGTCAGAAAAATGACTCGCTATCAGTATAGAGGATGTATGAGTATGTGCGGAAGAAATGCATAGCAATCAACAGGAAGACTCTTGCAATAATCCCAGCGCGAGTCTTGAGAGCTAAGTCTTTACTCCAGGAGTGGAGATAGGAGTCGTGATACATATTACAGGTGGAAGATTCACATAGACCTATTAGTAATGGAATGTGAGATCAAGTGAAGTTGGAAAAGGGTACCATGACAGCACTCATGGACTTGTGTTTACAGTGTAATAAATCTTCAACCAATGTTTTGTCCCACTTTTAGTTTTCCACGTTAAATTTTTGGCCTCTTGTGAGGTGAAAGGTGAAGTTGACCCAACTAGGCATAACCTAAGCTCATATTTTTAGAGTCAGAAGGATATCAGCATGAAAAAGGTAAGGAGAAAGAAATTCAGTCCAACCCTATCACCTCATAGGTGGACAAACAGACTGACAGACAAACAAAGCCAGTGAAGGCAACTGCATTTCCTATTCTCCCAGTCTAAGTATCAAGGAAGTGGTCCTGGGGCATGGGTGGCTGAGTGTGATGCCCCTGGTCATATTCTCTTACTTGTGCATGTGGAGTTCTTTTTTTTTCTTTCTAAGATTCTATTTATTTATCTGACAGAGAGAGACACAGCGAGAGAGGGAACACAAGCAGGTGGAATGGGAGAGGGAGAAGCAGGCTTCCCGCTGAGCAGGGAGCCCGATGTGGGGCTCGATCCCAGGACCCTGAGATCATGACCTGAGCCGAAGGCAGATGCTTAACGACTGAGCCACCCAGGCGCCCCTGTGCATGTGGAGTTCTTAAGGGAAAAGTCCTTAAGCTTAAAGTGTCTATCCCTGTATTCAAGTCACATTATAGAGATCTTATTCTACCATCCTATCTAAGTTGGGGTCTGTGATTGAGGAGAAAATAGGACAACATCAAGGTATAGTGACAGAATGCTTTCAGTGTTCAATTAAATCTGTTCCAGTTCTAATGCTTATACATCAAGTTTCTTCTTCTCCGAAGTGAAGTCACGATACCTACATTCTGAGGTTGTTATAGGAAATCTAATAAGAAAATGATTACCTAAGCACTCTGTAAGAATGCTTTTGTATCAGTAACCACTTCAAAAATATGTATGATTTCGCCCTCAATCTATAGGAAGAGGCCTTTAGACATTCCATATTATGGGCCATTGTTTCTCAAAGTGTGGTCCGTGGACCAGAAACATTGGCATCACTTGGAATTTGTGAGTAATGCTAATTCCTCAGGCTCTACCACAGAATCAGAAATTGGGGATGAGGCCCAGAAATCTGTTTTAACAGTCTCTCCAGGTGTTTCTGATGTGCTTTAACATTTGATAATCACTGCTATGGCAGATTGTGAGCATGCAGGCTGGGAACTGTCTTCAATGATGACATCACTTCCATCTATCAGTCCCTAGTGGGTGTTTTGGACCAAGCCGCACTTGTGTCTGGCCTCTACCTTATTTGCATCCCTCCCCTGGCACTGCTGGTGCTAAGGAAATGTGATGCCCTTCCAGACATTGTTCTGTGGAGGGACAGGGGAAGGGGGTGTAGCGAGAAGAGTGACACCAGAGTAAAGCCCTTTGCTTTAATGAAGCAGGGATCCTAGGTCAGGAGACAGGTGGGAATGTTCAGTTAGTGACACTCGTTGAACCTTCTGAAGCATGTGCCGTGGTTGTCATCTTTGAGTTTTCCCTGCAGACAGCAGAATTAAACTCTTTGCCAGACAGGATGCAGCACATTTTTTCTTTGGGGCATATCCCAGTAGCAGGCTGTGTCACCGCCTCTCCCACTCTGCACATCGACCTGCAATTTCCAATTTTGTTTGCACACTTTTTCACATACCAACTACCTGCATAAAGGAATTATATATAGATTATTTAAACCAGAGACCTATCACAAAAAGGTAGAAAATAACAATAGTTTTTTGAACACTGATCATTCAAGTCCCTTACCAGTGGCATTGTTATATTTTTCCTAGTCCTCAGACCTGCTCTGAGATTTTATAAAAATATACACACATAGAATTTTGATGTATGTATGAGCCTTTCTGAAATCGAAATTCGGAATGTAAACACTTACCAGGTATCTATTCCCCATTGTTTTAATGGGAAAATATATATAACAGTTATTTCTAGTAAGTACAAAAGCCCTAACCAATTTCATAAAATTAACTAAAACACACATAAACCACCTAAAGAAAAATTTTAAAAAATGATCATTTTAAAATATGAAATGCTCAGATCATCACTGTAATTCCTCTTACTGTCACCCCAATTCACTGGCTTTTGTTGACACTTGGTGAGATTTTCAAAATATCTTTACCAGTTTGTGAGGTCCTACAAATTGTATGTGAAATTTAACTGGATTTGTCTTATATATTGTCTTATTAAATGTAATATAACTTCTCATATATACATGAATATCTATGTATCTATACCTGTATAATATTGAGATATAAATACAGTCTACAACTTTTTGGAGATAACCCAAAAGGCATTCTACTAGGAATATATTTATTAGGGAGCCATTCTGCAAGGTGTGCCTACATATTATATACATATATAAAAAATTTTCTTATCACATGGTATAACACATAGAAGGCCCTGAAGAGATGTTAGAACTCTTTCTTATCGGGATCTGTGTTGCTCAACTCATTTCCCTATTCAATCAACACATATATAATGGGTGCCTACTATGTTAAGAACTCTGCAAGAATGATGGGAATGAAACAATGAACAGGAAGACAAGATCTGAGAAGCTTATGTGGGAGGTGGTGGTGGGAAGAAAATAAATATGTAAATGAATAAACAATAACTGCAGATTGCGATAAGTGCAGCAAATTAAAAAACATAATGGAATGTAGTAGAGAGTAAGCAAATGGAACAGTCATTTTTGATTTCTGACTATTACCACCACTGTTATCCTTTATCAGCTGTTTAATTCTCCTCTGAGGATTAAATGAGATTTTTACATACATAATGTTTATTACATGCAATTACATATATAGATGTAGGGCTATATGACTGGGCCTGTCACTCCTAAAATCAGGATTCTGCCTGAGGTTGTTGAGGAAATTATCCCTTAGGAAATGATGTTCAAGCCTAGACAGAAGGATGGATGAAAGGGGTCCCACTATGTGAAGATCTAAAAGAGTGTTCAAAGAAGAAGTAATAGCGTATGTGAAGGCTAAGAGTGTGGGAAGAACCTGCTATTTCTGAGACAGGAAAAGATTGCTTGACTTCTTTGTTTGCGTGATTTTTCTTACTTTATCTCTTCTTTTTATTCTTTTGTGTCTGTAAGGAGTCTCCAGAATGGTCTTTGACCTTAAACTGTCTCTCTAGCCCTTCTCTCCCTGGTCTTCTTTCTCTCCATCCCAAATATCTCCATGGAGATAACATTCAAATGTTTTTCTCCTGCTTTCTTCAGCTGGGACAAGTGGATGGAAACCTCAGATCAAGTTTCCTTCCTTTTCATTTTGATCTACCTTGAGCCCTGGTGTTTTGTTGATGCTTCCTTCCAAATGTCCTTTCTAAGGCTTGTATCTCTCTAATCTAGAGAGATCTTGGGTTAGCCTTGGATAATGTTGCAGAATAATCCTGAATTGCTTGTGTGTGTCTAGAAAGGGAAGTGAGGAGTTTTCTCAGGTCCTTTGATTTAGAAAGAGGACACCATGCAATTATGTGGTGTATATCATCAATGTCCCAGAGACAGAGAGCAAAATTAGCAATCTAAACTCATAGAATTTCAAGGATGCAATAGATCTGAACATCTTCTGAGGCAGCCTTCCTACTGTTATTTTTTTTTTTAAAGATTTTATTTATTTATTTGAGACAGAGAGATTGAGAGAGACAGAGAGCACATGAGAGGGGGGAGGGTCAGAGGGAGAAGCAGACCCCCTGCTGAGCAGGGAGCCCGACACGGGACTCGATCCCGGGACTCCAGGATCATGACCTGAGCCGAAGGCAGTCGCTTAACCAACTGAGCCACCCAGGCGCCCCCTACTGTTATTTTTGAACAGTTCTGTAAATTCTACAGAACCTACAATACTTTCTCTAGAGGCAGGCTATAGAGTTATACAATTCTCTATTAGGAAATTCTACCTCAAAAAGTTAGTTCTTCACTTTGTGCCATTAGAAAACATGGATGTATCTAGAGAGTACAATGCTAATTGAAATGAGCCAGTCAGATAAAGATAAATACCAAGTGATCTCACTCATATGTGGAATCTAAGAAACAAAACAAATGAACGAAGGGAAAAAAAGAGAGAGACAAACCAAAAGACAGACTCTTTACTATAGAGAACAAACTAATGGTTACCAGGGGGAAGGTGGGGGTAGTGGGGTGGGTGAAATAGGTGATGCAGATTAAAGGGTACAATTATGATGAGCACCAAGCAATATATAGAATTGTTCATTCACTGTATTATATGCCTGAAACTAATATAGTTACACTGTATGTAAACTATACTGGAATAAAAATAAAAATAAAACAACACAGTAAGCATGGTGCACAAACTGTCCTCAACATAGAGAACTTTCTAAGCTAATGGAAGAATGCAAAGGAAATGCCAATAGAGTTGACAACATGAAAATGAAAATTTTGTGCTTCTAATAAATCAATAAAAATATTTAGAAGTAAATAAGGCATTAGGAATGAAAGTTTACCTGCTACAAACTTAAGTTAAAAAAGGGCAGATTATAAACTCATGTATCAGTTGGTAACAACTTTTTAAAAAAATGTGAGCAGTGATGGAATGGTGGCCAATTTCTTTATTTCTAAAATGTTTCCAGTGTTCTTGTCTTAATTTTGTAAATATAAGCTATATAATTAATTAAAAGGAAGGAATGCTATACACATAGAGCTGAAATCTGACATAGAATTTCCAACAGTCTTGAATCTTTTCCCCATGTTCACTCAGAATATGTTTCTTTCCTTTTCCAACTTACAGTCCTATAGATACTTAGAAACAGCCTTTCTTGTCCTGTTAATCATATCCAAGAATAAAAAAATGGGAGGACCTTCTCTGTAAGAGCAAGAAAATCAGAAGAAGTCATATTGTAGAATTGTTACTTCAAGAGTAATACTTGGTGCCATACAAAGTGAAGTGAGGCAGGACTGGCCTGAGCCAGCCCTGGGTGATAGGATAGAGGGGGGGTTTGGAACAACAAGACCATCTCTGCATTTGGATTCTCATTATTCTCCTTAACTGCCAACCATAGACACTGCGCTGTTGTAAGAGGTTTCTTATAATAGAGATGTTCTGAAGTAGGGCATACCTTAGCACCCCCTACCAGCGAAAACCCTACCCTTACTCCCACAGATGTTTGCTAATAGGGATTCCATTTCCAGGACCCTGTTCTAGGCTAGATTTTTTCCCACAAGATTCTGTTTACCTGAAACCAATTGGGCCAGGAGCATGAAGCTTGCAAGAGTGAACAATAGGGACTTCATGGCTCCTGAAACACGTAGGCAGTGGGTTCTATGGAGTCCAGAACTCTTTATTCAGTGTGACTGCACACAGGTCTTTATTGTCCTCCCTAGACGGGGTTGGGCTCAACCAGTAGACCAGTAGGATATAGAATACTGTGCCAAACAACTTCAGTCCATTGACCAGCCTTTCTAATTGAGGTGTCACTATTCAAGAGCCCTATTCTAGGCATGCCTTGGGGGAAAAAGGACTTAAAAGAGTAGGTGCAAACTCTGCTGAAGTGTATGACAATTTGGAGAGAAAAACACAAGAAGAATTTATGCTGCTCCCTCAAGGCTAGGTACTCCTGTTTTTCCACAGTCCTCCTGTGTTGGTTCTAAAAGTATTTACCTTACTGCATTGTGACTGCCTGTTCACCTGGCTGTCTCTTTTCCTAAAATACAATGGATTTTTGAATACTGACTACATATTATTCTTTTCTGTGTGTTAGTTCTGGGCATAAAGAAGTACCTAAGCAGTTGTTTGTTGAATGAAAAAATTAATACTTTGTTGATAATCTGCAATTTAAAAGTTTTTTTTTTAAAGATTATATTTATTTATTTGACAGAGAGAGACACAGCGAGAGAGGGAACACAAGCAGGGGGAGTGGGCGAGGGAGAAGCAGGCTTCCCATGGAGCAGGGAGCCTGTTGCGGGGCTCGATCCCAGGACCCTGGGATCATGATCTGAGCCGAAGGCAGATGCTTAACGACTGAGGCACCCAGGCGCCCTAAAAAGTTTTTTTTTTTTTTAAAGAAATATATCAACGCTTGAAGATACATGTACAATGATGTCTTTAAATTCCCATTCAAGTCCAACAATAGAATATTATAAAATGAAGTGCATAGATATAATTTAATGCTGTACATTCATTAGAAGGAGTGCAGCAGATTTTGTCTTTCCAAACATTTTTGAGTGAAGAAGCAACATTGCAGAACAACATATAGAGTAATTCTAATTTATGTGAAAAATTTATACGTATTGTATGGAAGTAAATGCATTAACCAGAAGAGTATAAAACAGATGTCATTCTGATAATAGTTTTCTGACTGAGTTAGAGGCAGGCATTCAAAGAAGATTTTATTTGTGTTGTTAAAAATTCTTTTGAGTAGCCCTGTGGATTGTTACTGGAGGTAAGGTCCTAGAGATTTTATTCTTTGTGGGGAATTTTTATTTTTTATTATTTAAAATTATTGAGATATAATTGATGTACATTGAAATGCATTATTTAGGGGCACCTGGGTGGCTCAGTCATTAAGCATCTGCCTTCGGCTCAGGTCATGATCCCAGGGTCCTGGGATCGAGCCCCGCATCGGGCTCCCTGCTCAGTGGGAAGCCTTCTTCTCCCTCTCCCACTCCCCCTGCTTGTGTTCCTGTTCTATCTCTCTCTGTGTCAAATAAATAGATAAAATCTTTTTTTTAAAAAAAGAAATGCATTATTTAAAGTGTACAATTTGATGAGTTCGACAGGTTATGCCCTTGTGAAACTATCACCAGAATTAATGTAATGCATACATCCTTCACCCTCTGGTAACCATAAATCTGGTATCTCTTTTTCTATGAGTTTGATTTTTTTAGATTCCACATATAAGTGAGATCATACACTGTTTGTCTTTCTCTGTCTGATTTATTTCACTTATCATAATATCCTGTACCACATTTTCTTATCCGTTGATCTGTCAGTGGACATTTAGGTTGTTTAGCTAATTGTGAACAGGCTATTCACACCTTAGGTGTTGTAAATAATGCTGCAACAATATCTGCAACACCAGTATCTCTTCAAGATCCTAATTTCAGTTCTTTTGGATAAATATCCAGAAGTGGGATTGCTGGATCATACAGTAGTTCTATTTCTATTTAGCTGAGGAAACTCCATACTGTTTTCCATAGTGGCTGCACCATTTTGCATTCCCACCAACAGTGTGCAAGGGTTCTACTTTCTCCACATCCTTGCTAACACTTGTCTTTTTTCTTTTTTTTTGACAATAGCTATCCTGACAGATGTGAGATGATATATCACTGTGGTTTTGATTGGTATTTCCTTGATGATTAGTGATGTTGAAAATTTTTTCAGGTACCTGTTGGCCATTTGTATGTACTCTTTGGAGAAATGTCTATTCATTCCTTAGCCCATCTTAAAATTGAGTTGTTAATGGTTTTTTTGTTTGTTTTTTGCTTTTGAGTTATAGGTGTTCCTTATGTATTTTGGAGATTGATCCTTTCAGTATATGGTTTGCAAATATTTCCCACCATTCCACAGGTTGCATTTTCATTCTGTTGATTGTATCCTATACTGTACAGAAGATTTTTAGTTTGATGTAGTGTCCTGCTTTTCTATTTTTGCTCTTGTTTCCTGTACTTTTGATGTCATATCCATGAAATCATTGCCAAGAGCAATGTTGTGAAGATTTCCCATATATTTTCTACTAGGAATTTTACAGTTACTGGTCTTACATTTAAGTCTTTAATCCATTTTGAATTGATTTTTGTGTATGATGTAAGATAAGAGTCCAATTTCATCCTTCTGCATGGGGATGTACAGTTTTCTCAAACCATTTGTTGAAGATATTATTTTTCCCCATCATGTATTTTTGGCACCCTTGTTGAAGATCAGTTGACCATATATGCATGGATTTATTTATGAGCTCTCTGTTCTGTCCCATTGGTCTATATGTCTGTCTTTATGCCAGTACTGTTTTAATTACTGTAGCTTTGTAATATGTTTTGAAATCAGGAAGTGTGATGCCTCAGCTTTGTTCTTCTTTTTCAAAATTGGTTTGGCTATTTGTTCCATATGTATTTTAGAATTGTTTTCTACGTCTGTGAAAAATGCCATTAAGATTTGATAGGGATTGCATTAAATCTGTAGATTGTTTATGATTTCTGGAGATGCAGAGAGGAGTGTTTCCCACTGGGATCCTGGACCCTTAGGACTGCTGACAGACTGTGGCTATGAGGAACCTGGAGCCAAATATAGGACCCTTCCAGAAACTCCAGGGGCACAGGTAGGAGTGTCTCCTGTCAGGTCTTTGTGACAGCAGGAATGTTTGAGGACTATGGCTGGGATGGGCTGAAATCCAGTTAGAGGGCTGGTATGGGCTGGAGCTGGTTCTTGGGCAACTTTCTGGGTGCACAGCCAGGACCAAATTCTCTATGACTATTACCCTATGCATGAGTGTGTGTGACTCTTCCAGGGCCCCTTGATACATGGCACTGATGACAGGACCAAGCCAAGTGGGGCTGTAGATAAGTCCTTAGAGGTCAGAGCTTTCTCCTGGTCTGCAGCAGGGACCAGGATTGGTGAGTCAGCTTCCGGGGTGTTGGCCTGTGTTCTTAAAACAGCTCTGCTAAGTCTTTGACTGCACCAGGGTTTCACAATCTCCTACCTGAATCCCAAAGCTCCCATAAAGCATTTTTGTCCATGGATGGATGCCAAATTATTATTCAGAGGGGATGTGAGAGGGCAATATTTTATTCAGCCGTCTTAACGGATATCAGTCCTCTTTTCTTACTGTTGACTTTTAAGAGTTCTTTGTATATATTGGATACAAGTCCTTTATCAGATATGTATTTTACAAATATATTCTCCTAATCTATAGCTTTTTTTTTCATTATTTTAAAAGTGTTTTTCACAGGGGCACCTGGGTGGCTCAGTTAGTTAAGCATCTGCCTTCGGCTCAGATCATGATCTCAGGGTTCTGGGATCGAGCGGCACATCCGGCTCTCTGCTCAGCAGGGAGTCTGCTTCTCCCTCTCTGCTTTCTTACTCTCTCTCTCTCACTCTCTCAAATAAATAAATTAAATCTTTAAAAAGTGTTTTTCACAGAGCAGCAGTTTTTAATTTAATTAATTTTAAAGATTTATTTATTTATTTTAGAGAGAGGAATGGGAGAGGGGCAGAGGGAGAGGGAGAGAAGGAATCCTCTAGCAGACTCCCTGCTGAGCATGGAGCCCGACATGGGGCTCGATCCCAGGACCTTAAGATCATGACCTGAGCTGAAATCAAGAGTTGTTCACTTAACTGACTGAGGCACCCAGGTGCCTCCAGTTTTTAATTTTGATAAAGTCCATTAAATTTTTTTTCTCATGGATCATGCTTTTGGTGTTTCATGTAAAAAGTCATCACCAAACCCAAGGTCACCTAGATTTTCTTGTATGTTATCTTCTGGGAGTTGTGTACTTTTGCATTTTGCATCAGGTATGGGATCCATTTTGAACTCTTTTTTGTGAAAGGTGTCAGATCTGTGTCTAGATTCATTTTTTGTGTGTCCAGTTGTTCCCGCATCGCTTCTTTCCCCCATTGAATTGTATTTGCTCCCTTATCAAAGATCAGTTAACTGTATTTGTGTCGGTCTATTTACGGGCCCTCTATTAGGTTCCATTGATCTATTTGTCTATTCTTTCACCAATACTACACTGTCTTGATTACTGTAGCTTGATAGAAAGTCTTGAAGTTGGGTAGCGTAAGTTCTCCAAATTTCTCTTTCTTCAATATTGTGCTGGCTTTTCTGTCTCTTTTGCCTTTCCATGTAAATTTTGGAATCAGTCTATCAGTACCCATAAAGTAACTTGCTGGGATTTGGGTTTGAATTGCCTTAAATCTATAGATAAAATTGGTAAAAACTGACATCTTAACTCTGTCTCTGCATCTCATGGAAACCTCTAAGCTTTGTTGGCTTTTCCCTCCCTGCATGGCAGCTTGGAAAATCCCTGCAGGCAGTTAGCTGGGGGCAAATATAGGCTTTACGTTGTTTGTTTTCCTTCTCTCAGGAGTCACTTCTTGAGCTTCCTATTCCTCAATGATTTAAAATTGTTGTGTCATATTTTGTCCAATTTTTTAGTTGTTTGAGTTGAGAGAGTAAATCTGGTCCTTTTGATTCCATCTTGGGCACAAGCAAAAATCCTAACATTTTTATTAAACATAAATTTGGTGGGTTTCCATTTCATATTATTGGTGGGCTAGTTATTCAGACCTACTCTTTAGTTAAAAATAACTAAAAAGTATGTTAACACTTTTTACAGTATCTAGAAAGCGTTATTGAACTGACAAGTGAGTAAAGAAGTCTAGCCAAAAATGAAGGAGAATTAATACAGAAAATAAGTTGGACATACAAGTTAGTTTTAATCTGATGGCCTGATAATTGTGGTTAATTTAAAAAAATTATTTTGATGCTGTCCCTGGGTAAGGGAGATAGAAATCAAAGCTCAGCATATACACATAGGTTTTATAATGGGAAACGATTTCACAGTAACTGATACCATAGAAAATACAAAGTAATGTGCAAATAAAATAAATATTGAATTTAATAAATGAAGTTATAAAACTACAAAAAATGAATTGTGTTTTCCATATATTAGCAAATACAAGTAGGATCAGAAATTTTTTAAAATGCTAATAGTAAAAACTTCAAAATCTGGCATAAATCTAAAAGATAACTGAGGGAAATTAAAGGAGGAATACACCATGCTACATGATCATTGCATTCAATATTGTAATGTTGTCAAACTATAAATTCTACAAATTTAATAAATCTATAAACTCAGTCAAGGTGTTTAAATTCCATTGTTTGTTTTAACAGGAAGTGATGATCTGATTGTAAAAATCAATGAAAATTCAGAGTAAGTAATAGCTAAGGTAATCTTGAAGGAAAAGTACAAAACTGGAGACTATATAACCAATAACAAGATACAAGAGAAAATAGAATAGTAAGAAAGGATATAGTTACACATAGCAGAATCATGGATATTCTTACGCAGTTGCTTGATTATTGCTAAGGCAACACTGCAGTCAACTGAATAACCAATGTTGTTTTTAGTAAATTGTGCCTGGGTGACTTGGCATATAGCAGAAAATTAACGTTGACTCTTCTTTCATACCTTATACAGCCAGTACAAGTGGTTGCAGATATAAATGTGAAAAGTAAAAGAACAAATATTTTAGAAGAAAGCAGAGGAGAAGGTCTTCAATACATCTGAAATGGACTATAGAAAGTAAAAATTATAAAGGAGAAATATAAGTTGAAATTTATTACGATCTAGAATTTCTGGTCATAAATTTACACCAGTAAAGGAGTAAAAAGACATAGTGTGGGAGCCAGTATTCACAATACATATGTCTGATGAAGGACTAATATTTGAAATATTTTGAAAATGTTTACAAATCTTTAAGAGAAAGATCAACCTAATAAAAAAAGTAACCAGAGGTTTGAACAGACACTTAACAAAAGAGGATGTGTCAATGGCCAATAAATATATGAAAAGGTACTCAACTTCATTAGTTGCCAGGGAAGCTCAGATTAAAGCCACTGATCTCCTACTACACGTTCAAAGAGAAATATAGTAAGTATGAAGTTTTGATAAAGCTATCAGCAATTATAAATCATATACATTGTGCAGAGTATGGATGATGGATGTCTTCTTTGCAGAAATGTCTGTTCATGTCTTCTTCCCATTTCTTGATTGGATTATTTGTTCTTTGGGTGTTGAGTTTGATAAGTTCTTTATAGATTTTGTGTACTAGCCCTTTATCTGATATGTCATTTGCAAATGTCTTCTCGCATTCTGTCAGTTGTCTTTTGGTTTTGTTGACTGTTTCCTTTGCTGTGCAAAAGCTTTTTATCTTGATGAAGTCCCAATAGTTCATTTTTGGCCTTGCTTCCCTTGCCTTTGGCGATGTGTCTAGGAAGAAGTTGCTACAGTTGAGGTCGAAGAAGTTGCTGCCTATGTTCTCCTCAAGGATTTTGATGGATGCCTGTCTCACATTTAGGTCTTTCATCCATTTTGAGTCTATTTTTGTGTGTGGTTTAAGGAAACAGTCGAGTTTCATTCTTCTGCATGTGGCTGTCCCAATTTTCCCAACACCATTTGTTGAAGAGACTGTTTTTTTTTCCATTGGACATTCTTTCCTGCTTTGTCGAAGATTAGTTGACCATAGAGTTGAGGGTCCATTTCTGGGTTCTCTATTCTGTTCCATTGATCTATGTGTTTTTGTGCCAGTACCATACTATCTTGATGATTACAGCTTTTTAATAGAGCCTGAAGTCTGGAATTGTGATGCCACCAGCTTTGCTTTTCTTTTTCAACATTCCTCTGGCTCTTTGGGGTCTTTTCTGATTCCATACAAATTTCAGGATTATTTGTTCTATTTCTTTGAAAAAAGTGGATGGTATTTTGATAGGGACTGCATTAAATGTGTAGATTGCTCTAGGTAGCATAGACATTTTCACAGTATTTGTTCTTCCAATCCATGAGCATGGGATGTTTTTCCATTTCTTTGTGTCTTCCTCAATTTCTCTCCTGAGTATTCTCTAGTTTTCTGAGTACAGATTCTTTGCCTCTTTGGTTAGATTTATTCCTAGGTATCTTACAGTTTTGGGTGCAATTGTAAATGGGATCAACTCCTTAATTTCTCTTTCTTCTGTCTGTTGTTGGTGTATAGGAATGCCACTGATTTCTGTGCATTGATTTTATATCCTGCCACTTTACTGAATTCCTATATGAGTTCTAGCAGTTTTGGGGTGGAGTCTTTTGGGTTTTCCATATGAAGTATCATATCATCTGCAAAGAGAGTTTGACTTCTTCTTTGCCAATTCGGATGCCTTTTATTTCTTTTTGTTGTCTGATTGCTGAGGCTAGGACTTCTAGTACTATGTTGAATAGTAGTGGTGATAGTGGACATCCCTGCCATGTTCCTGACCTTAGGGGAAATACTCTCTATGGGTTTTTCATAGTTGGCTTTTATGATGTTGAGGTATGTACCCTCTATACCTACACTGTGAATAGTTTTATTTAAGAAAGGATGCTGTACTTTGTCAAATGCTTTTTCTGCATCTATTGAGAGGATCATATGGTTCTTGTTCTTTCTTTTATTAAAGTATTGTATCACACTGATGGATTTGTGGATGTTGAACCAACCTTGCAGCCCAGGAATAAATCCCACTTGGTCATGGTGAATAATCCTTTAATGTACTGTTGGATCCTATTGGCTAGTATTTTTTGAGAATTTTTGCATCCATGTTCATCAGGGATATTGGTCTGTAATTCTCCTTTTTGATGGGGTCTTTGTCTGGTTTTGGGATCAAGGTAATGCTGGCCTCATAAAATGAGTTTGGAAGTTTTCCTTCCAGTTCTATTTTTTGGAACAGTTTCAGAAAAATAGGTATTAATTCTTCTTTAAATGTTTGGTAGAATTCCCCTGGGAAACCATCTGGCCCTGGGCTCTTTTTTGTTGGGAGATTTTTGATTACTGCTTCAATTGCCTTACTGGTTATGGGTCTGTTCAGGTTTTCTATTTCTTCCTGATTCAGTTTTGGTAGTTTATACTTCTCTAGGAATGCATTCATTTCTTCCAGATTGTCTAATTTGCTGGCATATAGTTGCTCATAATGTGTTCTTATAATTGTTTATATTTCTTTGGTGTTGGTTGTGATCTCTCCTCTTTCATTCATGATTTTATTTATTTGTGTCATTTCTCTTTTCTTTTTGATAAGTCTGGCCAGGGGTTTATCAATCTTATTAATTCTTTCAAAGAACCATCTCCTAGTTTCATTGTTCTACTGTTCTTTTGGTTTCTAGTTCATTGATTTCTGCTCTGAACCTTATTATTTCTCTTTTCCTGCTGGGTTGAGGCTTCATTTGCTGTTCTTTCTCCAGCTCCTTTAGGTGTAGGGCTATGTTGTGTATTTGAGACCTTTCTTGTTTCTTGAGAAAGGCTTGTATTGCTATATACTTTCCTCTTGGGACTGCCTTTGCAGCATCCCAAAGATTTTGAACAGTTGTGTTTTCATTTTCATTTGTTTCTATGAATTTTTAAAATTCTTCTTTAATTTCCTGGTTGACCCATTCATTCTTTAATAGGATGCTCTTTAGCCTCCATGTTGGGTTCTTTCTGACTTTCCTCTTGTGATTGAGTTCTAGTTTCAAAGCACTGTGGTCCGAAAATATGCAGGGAATGATCCCAATCTTTTGGTACCGGTTAAGACCTGATTTGTGACCTAGGATGTGATCTATTTTGGAGAATGTTCCATGGACACTAGAGAAGAATGTGTATTCTTTTGCTCTGGGATGGAATGTTCTGAATATATCTGTGAAGTCCATTTGGTCGTTTGTCATTTAAAGCCTTTATTTCCTTGTTGATCTTTTGCTTAGATGATCTGTCCATTTCAGTGGGTGTGTGTGTGTGTGTGTGTGTGTGTGTGTTAAAGTCCCCTACTATTATTGTCTTGCTGTCAATGTGTTTCTTTGATTTTGTTATTAATTGGCTTATATAATTGGCTGCTCCCATGTTAGGGGCATAGATATTTACAATTGTTACATCTTCTTGTTGCATAAACACTTTAAGTAGGATATAGTGTCCTTCCTCATCTCTTATTATAGTCTTTGGTTTAATATCTAATTTGTCTGATATAAGGATTGCCACCCCAGCTTTCTTTTAGTGTCCATTAGCATGGTAAATGGTTTTCCACCCCCTCACTTTCAATCTGGAAGTATCTTTGGGTCTAAAATGAGTCTCTTGCAGGCAGCATATTGATGGGTCTTGTTTTTTTATCCAATGTGATAGCCTGTGTCTTTTGGTTGGGGCATTTAGCCCATTTACATTCAGGGTAACTATTGAAAGATATGAATTTAGTGCCATTGTATTGTCTGTAAGGTGACTGTTACTGTATATTGTCTCTGTTCCTTTCTGGTCTATGTTACTTTTAGGCTCTCTCTTTGCTCAGAGGACCCCTTTCAATATTTCTTGTAGGGCTGGTTTCGTGTTTGCTAATTCCTTTAGTTTTTGTGTGTCCTGGAAGCTTTTTATCTCTCCTTCTATTTTCAATGACAACCTAGCTGGATATAGTATTCTTGGCTGCATATTTTTCTCACTTAGTGCTCTGACTATATCATGCCAGTCCTTTCTGGCCTGCCAGGTCTCTGTGGGCCAATCTAATGTTTCTACCATTGTAGGTTACAGACCTCTTGTCCTGAGCTGCTTTCAGGATTTTCTCTTCATCTCTGAGACTCGTAAGTTTTACTATTAGATGTTGGGGTGTTGACCTATTTTTATTGATTTTGAGGGGGGTTCTCTGTGCCTCCTGGATTTTGATGCCTGTTTCCTTCCCCAAATTAGGGAAGTTCTCTGCTGTGATTTGCTCCAATATACCTTCTGCTCCTCTCTTTCTTCTTCTTCTGGGATCCCAATTATTCTAATATTGTTTCATCTTATGGTATCACTTATCTCTTGAATTCTGCCCTCATGATCCAGTAGTTGTTTATCTCTCTTTTTCTCAACTTCTTTATTCTCCATCATTTGGTCTTCTATATCACGAATTACCTCTTCTGCCTCATTTATCCTAGCAGTTAGAGCCTCCGTTTTTGATTGCACCTCATTAATAGCTTTTTTGATTTCAACTTGGTTAGATTTTAGTTATTTTTCCAGAAAGGGATTCTCTTCCATGCTTTTTTCAAGCCCAGCTAGTATCTTTATAATCGTCATTCTGAACTCAAGTTCCAACATCTTATTAATGTCCACGTTGATTAAGTCCCTGGCAATTGGTACTGCCTCTTGTTCTTTTTTTTTTTTGAGGTGAGTTTTCCAGCTTGTTATTTTGTCCAGAGGAGAATAGATGAATGAGAGAACAAAATGCTAAAAGGGTAACAACGACCCCAGAAAAATATACACTAAACAAATCAGAAGAGGTCCAAAACTGGGGGGGTGGGAGGGGTGTAGAAAAGAAACAAAAAAGAAAAAAAAAAAGAATGTGATCAGGCTGGTGAATAGATGAGAGCCACACACTAGATTTTGGGCATATTCTGGTCTGTTAGAAGAAACTGCCTCCCAAAATTTTAAAGAAAGAAAAACATATATGTACAAAAATAAGGGTAAATACAATGAAGGGATGGAATATGACTGTAAAGATGAAAATTATAAAAGATTTTATAAAAGGAATTGGTAAGATAAGTTGGTTGAAAAATGAAAGAAGAAAAATTAAAAAAAAAAAAGGAGAGAATGTGATCAGGCAGGAGACTAGAACAAAACCATACACTAGAGATTTAGGGTATATTTCGGTCTTTTAGAAGAAACTGTATCCTAAAATTTTAAAGAGAGAAAAACTTATACATATACAAAAAATAAGGTTAACTACAATGAAGGGATAGAATATGACTCTTAAATGAAAATTTAAAAAGATTTAAAAAAAGTAATTGATAAGATGTTGGTTAAAAAAGGGAAAAAGAAAAATTCAAAAAAATAGAAAAAGAAAAAAATAAAGAAAATTTTAAAAATTAACTTTGAAAGACTAAAGAATCATGGGGAAAAAAGCCATGAATTCTATGTGCTGTATTCCCCTAGCACTGGGATTTTGCAGTTCTCATTGATTGGTAAACTTAGTCTTGGCTGGATGTTCTTGCTGATCTTCTGGGGGAGGGGCCTGTTGCAGTGATTCTCAAGTGTCTTTGCCTGAGGTGGAATTGCACCGCCCTTGCCAAGGGCAGGCTAGGTAATCCGCTCTGGTTTGCTCTTGGTAGCTTTTTTCCCTGAAAGCTTTCCATACAGCTTTGGTGGATGAGAATGAAAATGGCGGCCTCCCAATCTCTGGCCCTAGAGGGGCCGAGAGCTCAGGGCCCCACTCCTCAGTGAGCCCCCAGAGAAAAGCAGTCAATCACTCCCATCTCCCTGGTCTCCGGCTCCACTCTGTGCTCACCCAGCCTGGGACCGAGCATTTCTATCTCTGGCACACGACCCTGTGTGGAGTCTCCAAACCCAGCGGATTCCTGCAGTGCGCTCCCCCGCCGCTCCTCCTGGGGGAGGAAGGGGAGTCTCCCGGATCTGCTGCTTGTTGGGTCCCCGCTCGAAGAGCAGTGGCCCGACTCTGCTGGGGATCACAACTTGTGGCAACCCCTAGCTGAGAGCCCTCTCCTCAGCTCCATCTTTGCAGCCGGCTTCCCCGCTCCGATACCTGGGAGCTCTGCCACACTCAAGCACCCCCGGTCTTTCTGTGTCCCAGTGAGGGTTCCACCCCACGCTTAGCCACTGGAGTGACGTCCCTCAGTGGAGCAGACTTCTAAAAGTTCCGATTTTGTGCTCTGCTGCTCTATCACTTGCCGATAGTGGCTGACGGAGGCTCCCTCCCCCCGCAGTCTATCTTCCCGAATATTGCCTCGGCTTCACTTCTCCCCACTTCCTACCTTCCAGAAAGTGGTCGCTTTTCTGTTCATAGAGATGTTGCTATTCTTTTCTTTGATCTGTTGAGTTTGTAGGTGTTCAAAATGGTTCAGAATGTAGGTGTTCAGAATATCTAGCTGAATTCCTGTGACCAGTCAAAATTTAGGTCTCCTACTCTTCTGCCATCTTGCTCCTCCTCCCTAAGCATTGGACTCTTGATTTCGGCTCAGGTCATGATTTCAGGTTCTGAGACTGAGCCCAGTGTCAGGCTCCACACTCAGCAGGGAGTCTGCTTGAGATTCTCTCTGTCCTTCTCCCTCTGCCCCTCCACACTTATGTGCACTATCTCTCTTGCTCTCTCTCAAATAAAATAAATAAAATAAATCTTTTAAAAACCTACAATTTATAGTGGTTTCAGAATCATGCACTTTCCAAGGATAAATCTAACATGATATGTTCTATATTTATATATTAAAAATAACAGTTTTTTGAGAGGAATATAAAAACACCTCTAAGGGCACCTGGGTGGCTCAGTCGGTTAAGTGTCTGCCTTCGGCTCAGGCCATGATCCCAGGGTCCTGGGATCCAGCCTGACATTGTTCTCCTCTCCCTCTGCCGCCACCCCCAACTCCCCGCCTGTGCTCTCCTGGTCTCTTTGTCAAATAAATAAATAAAATCTTTTTTAAAAATTTAAAAAAATACCTCGAAGGTGGGGATACAATTTGTACATGAATTAAAACACTCAATATTATAAATATGTCAAATCATCCAAACTGATGCAAGTCTAATCGTGTGTGCTTGTGTTTGTGTGTGTGTGAAAGAGATGGAGAGAAAGAAAGAGAGGGAGAGAAAGACTGGTCATGCAGGAAAAAAGAGAAAAACTAAAATAAACAAACAACAACCAATTTTACAAGGCAAAAACAAATGGTAATAATAATTCAAGTAGTATTGATGTTTATATTAACTTTCAATGGATTAAACACTCCAATTGAAAAGTAGATATTGTTGGATTGCGTGAAAAAAGCATGTTCCTACTATGTTCTGTCTAAAAGAACACAGATATATGTTATAAACACACAGAACAATTGGGGAGAAATAGTTTGCATAGAAAAGGTTATACCACGTGACCAGTAGGAATTAGAAAGCTGGAATGGCTATATTAATACCTGACATCATTGACTCTAACACAAGTGTATACTAGAGATAATGAATGCCATTTCCTAATGATGAAGGGGTCAACCCTTCATAAAGTAGCTGATAACAGAACTTAAAAATACATATGATAAAAACAGACAAAACTAAATTGAAAATAGACAAACCCACAATCATAGTTGAAAATTTTACCATTCACTGGCAGTATTGATAGAAAACTAGACAAAGAATTCATTAATAATGCAACAAATCTGAATTGTATTATCAACCACCTCGACCTAATTAATATATGTTTTTAAAGATTTTATTTATTTATTTGACAGAGAGAGAGAGAGACAGCAAAAGAGGAACATAAGCAGGTGGAGTGGGAGAGGGAGAATCAGGCTTCCCGCTGAGCAGGGAGCCCAATGCGGGGCTCGATCCCAGGACCCTGGGATCATGACCTGAGCCAAAGGCAGACGCCCAATGACTGGCGCCCCTCGACCTAATTAATATTTATAGAACACCACGTCCAACAACCACAGAATATGTCTTCTTTTCACATGCAAATGGAATGTTCACTGAGACAGACAAATGCTGATCCTGAAAAGTTTTTATAAATGTAAAAATACTGAAATACTCTAATTATTACATTAGAAATTAATTAAAAATACTACCTAGAAAAAAAATGTCAGAATTAAGTTGGAAATCAATAAAAATAAGATAGTAAATCTACAAAATATTTTGAAATTAAAAACCATACTTCTAAGTAAGCCATGTGTTACAGATAGTCATAAGGATAATTAATATTTTGAACTAAAATATAATGAAATATTAAACATATAAACAACATTAAAATCCACGGAATATAGATTTTAATGTGATTAGAAAGAATTGTATAGCTGTAGATGCATATATCATCAAAGGGTTTAAAAATAAGGATCTAACTGTTTACCTAAGAATTCTTATTTCTCTAAGAATGAAGAAAAATACAAGGAAATTACATCCAAGGAAAGCTGAAGGAAGGAACTAATAAGCATACGACCATAAGTCAATGAAATAGAAAAAAGAAAAAGAATAAAGAAAATTAACAACAGAGAAATTTGGTTCTTTGAGCAAATTAATAAAATTAACATTGCCCTAGAAGACTGATTAAGAAAAAATTTCAGTTTCAAGAAAGAAGGGTTAAGGTCATACAAACATGAAAATGGTGCTAAAATTATCATTAGTTTCATTATACCAATACATTTTACCTAAGATGAACTGTTAAGTTGCTCAAAAGACAAAAATGACCAGAAACAATACTAAAGAGAAAATCAGAATAGTTCGTATCTACTTAAGAATATGAATAAATTATCCAAAATCTCCAAATAAAACTCTAGCCTTAGATAATTCAACTGGAGATTTATTTTTTTTAAGATTTTTAAAATTTATTTATTAGAGAGAGAGAACACAGCAGGGGGAGTGGCAGAGGGAGAGGGAGAACTCGGGGCTAGATCCCAGGACCCCAGCATCATGACCTGAGCCGAAGGCAGACATTTAACCGACTGAACCACCCGGGTGTCCCTCAGCTGGAGATTTATATCAAACATTTAAGGAAGAATTTCTCACAAAATTTTAAAGAAAAGGTAAAAAGAAGAAACATTTCCTAACTTGTTTTATGAAGCTGTCACAACAAACACCAAAATCTGGCAACGACATGATGTGAAATCTACAAATAGCCCTCATGGATACAGACAGATATCCTAAACAGGTATTAGCAGATAAAGTAGAGCAGTATAGAAATAATAAAATGCACCAATATTTAGTAGGATTGATTCTGGGAATGCAAGGGCATTTAAAATGAAAAAGTAAATCAACGTATGTAGTCGTTGAGATTATTTCCTCGTTATCATTTTGCAATCTTCAGGGTCTATAGTGATAATCTTTGTTTCATTCCTAATATTGACAATTTGTGTTTCTCTTTTTTTCTTTTTGTCAGTCTTGCTAGAAGTTTGTCAATTTTATTGATCTTTTCAAAGAAGCAGCTTTTGTTTCATTGATTTTCCTTTACAGTTTTTGTTTCCAATTCCATTGATTTCTGCTTTTATCTTTATTGTGTCCTATCTTTTGTTTGACTTGGGTTTAATGTGTTCTGCTTTTTCTAATTTCTTCAGGTGAGAACTTAGATTATTGATTTGACAATTTTTTTTAACTTTTCCTCTTTTCTAATATAATCATTTAGTGTTCTAATTTGCCCCCTTGGCACTGATTTAGCACAAATTCTGAAAGTGTTGAATTTTCATTTTTATTCAATTTAGTGTGTATTTTATTTCCCTTGAGATTTTCTCTTTAACTTAGAAATGTGTTGTGTAGCTTCCAAGTGTTTGGAGATTTTTTTGTTTTATTTCTGTTACTAATTTCTAGTCAGATTCCACTGTGGTCAATCTTACAGGGAACAAACTCTGATTTCCAATCCTTTTTAATCAGCTGAGACTTATTTTATGGACTAGGATATAGTCTACCTTGGTATATGGCCCATTGGAGCTTGAAAGGAAATATGTATTCTGTTGTAGTTGGTTAGAGTGGCCTATCAACATCACTGAGATTCTGTGGTTGATGATGTTATTGAGTTTCTCTATTGATGGTAATGATTTCCTTTTTTGTTGTTGTCAGTTGCTGAGAAGGAGTGGAGATGCCCCCAAATATAATTTTGTATTTGTCTATATTTCCTTTTTATCTCTTGCAATTATTTCTTCACGTTTTTTGCAGCTTTGTTGTTTGGGGCATTCACATTAGATTTGCTCTATCTTGATGTAGTTGTCCTTTTATAATTTTTTTTAAAGATTTTATTTATTTATTTGACTGAGAGAGAGACAGTGAGAGAGGGAACACAAGTAGGGGAAGTGGGAGAGGGAGAAGCAGGCTCCCCGCTGAGCAGGGAGCCCGAAGCGGGGCTTGATCCCAGGACCCTGGGATCATGACCTGAGCTGAAGGCAGCTGCTTAACCAACTGAGCCACCCAGATGCCCCATTATCCTTTTATCATTATGTAGTGACTTCTATAATTGTTCTTTGCTCTGATGTCTACTTTGCTGATATTAATATAGACATTCCTGCTATTATTTTTGTTAAAGTTCACATGGTATGTCTTTTTTTATTCTTTTATTTACAACCTAATTATATAGTTAAATTTGATGTGAGTTTCTTGTAGATAGCATATATTTAGATTATTGTCTAGTACAATCCCTTTGTTTGACTTGGGTTTAATGTGTTCTGCTTTTTGGATTGTACTAGACAAATCTTTTTATTTGTGTATTTAGATAATTTAAATGTAATTAATGGTATGGTAAGGCTTAAATATTTCATATTATTTTTGTTTCCTTTGTTTGTTTTTTTTTATTTTATTTATTTATTTGAGAGAGAGAGAATGAGAGAGAGAGAACACCTGAGAGGGGATAGGGTCAGAGGACGAAGCAGACTCCCTGCCGAGCAGGAAGCCCGATGCGGGACTCGATCCAGGGACTCCAGGATCATGACCTGAGCCGAAGGCAGTCGCCCAACCAACTGAGCCACCCAGGTGCCCTCCTTTGTTATTTTATTTATCTCTTCCTCTTTCTGCCATTCTGTGAATTATTTGAACATTATTTAGAATTCCATTTTGGTTTATCTATAGTATTTTTTAGTGTAACTTAATTATAGCTTTTGTAGTGATTGCTGTCAGTATTACACTTATTTCCATAACTTATCAGTCTACTGAAGAATCATTTTACTGGTTCAGGAGAAGTTTAGAAACCTTATCTCCCTTATGTCTTCTTGATCTTTCCTATTTAAAACATAATCGACTTACTATACTACCCAAAGCAATCTACAGATTTAATATAATCCTTATCAAAATATCAACAGCATTTTTCACGAACTAGAACAAACAATCCTAAAATTTGTATGGAACCACAATAGAACCTGAATAACCAGAGCAATCTTGAAAAATAAAAACAAAATTGGAGGTATCACAATTCCAGACTTCAAGGTATATTACAAAGCTGTAGTAATCAAAACAGTATGATACTGGCACAAAAAAGGCACATAGATCAGTGGAACAGACTAGAAAACCCAGAAATAAACCCACAATTATATGGCCACTTAATCTTCAACAAAGGAGGACTGAATATACAATGAGAAAAAAGACATTCCCTTCAATAAATGGTGTTGGGAAAACTGGACAGCTACATGCAAAAGAATAAAATTGGACCACTTTCTTTCACCACACACAAAAACAAATTCAAAATGGATAAAAGACCTAAATGTGAAGCCTGAAACCATAAAAATCTTAGAAGAGAGCACAGGCAGTAATTTCTCTGACATTGGCCATAGCAACATTTTTCTAGATACGTCTCCTGAGGCAAAGGAAATAAAAGCAAAAATAAACTATTGGGACTACATCAAAATAAAAAGCTTCTGCACAGTGACGAAACACTGACAAACAACGAAACCAAAAGACAACCTATTGAATGGGAGAAGGTATTTGCAAATGACATATGTGTTAAAGGGTTAGTATCCAAAATATATAAAGAACTTAAAAAACTCAACACCCAAAACCAAATGATCCAATTAAAAAACGAGCAGAAGACATGAACAGACATTTCTCCAAAGAAGACTTACAGATGTGTATACAAGCAGGGGACGTGGCAGAGGGAGAGAGAGAGAAAGAATCTCAAGCAGATTCCCTGCTAAGCAGGGAACCCAACACAGGGTTTGATCCCATGACCCTGAGATCACAACCCCGGCAGAAACCAAGAGGCAGATAGGCAACTGACTGAGCCACCCAGGTGCCCCAACAACATTTTTTTTTTTAAGTTTTTATTTTAATTCCAGTTAGTTAACATACACTTAACATAAAGTGTTGTATTAATTTCAGGTATACAATATAGTGATTCAACAATTCCATATATCACCTGGTGCTCATCACTGACAAGTTGACTCCTTAATCCCCACCACCTATTTAACCCATTGTCCCACCCACCTCCCCTCTGGTAACCATCAGTTTGTTCTCTGTAGTTAAGAGTCTGTGAAGGCCATTTGCAACAACATGCATGGAGCTAGAGAGTATAATGCTAAGTGAAATAAAGACAGACAGTCAGAGTAAAACAAATACCATATGATTTCACTTGTATGTAGCATTTAAGAAACAAAACAAATGAGCAAAGGAAAAAAAAAAAAAGAGGGAGAAAGACCAGCCAAGAAACAGACTCTTAAATATAGAGAACAAACTGATGGTTACCAGAGGGGAGGTGGTGGGAGGATGGGTGAAATAGGTGAAGGGGATTAAGAGCACACTTATGATGAACACTGAGTAATGTACAGAATGGTTGAATCAGTCTGTTGTACATGAAATGAATATAATACTGTATGCTAACTGTACTGGAATTAAAATTTAAAAACAATAAAAAATAATTGACTTTAATATTTCTTATACCTACATTGAGAACCACAATAGAGTGTTTATAATTTTTGCTTCAACTGTCAAAAATAATTTAGAAAACTAGAAACTAGAAGGAAATTATATTGTATTTACCCATGTTTTTGTTCTTTCTTTTGTCCTTTCTTACTGATATTACAAGATTTCTTTTTTATTCCCTTCCTTTCTGTGTGAAGAATTTCCTTTAGCCATTATTTTAGGTTGGTCTACTTATGACCTACCCCCTCCTCAGTTTTCCTTCAACTGAGAATGTGCTTATTTGCTCTTTATTCTTTAAACATAGTTTCCCAGGTATAGATATCTGGGTTACACTTAATATTTTCTCAGTACTTTAAAAATATTATGCCACTTTCTCCTGGCCCTTATACTTTCTTATGAGAAATCTCCTGTCCTTTGGATTGTTTTCTTTTCCCCATGAGTTTTTTTTTTTTTTTTTTTTCCCTTGGGTGTTGTGAAGTTTTTTTCTCTGTTAGTTATAAAGACTTTTTTCTTTGTCTTTATTTTCAGAAAAGTAAATTTGATATGTCTTGGGTGCATACTTTTTTGGGGGGTGCTTATTTTTACTTTAGTCATCTTCTTGCATCTACAAATTTGTCTTTTTTTTTCCAACTGGGAGGCTTTGGCCCTTATTTCCTTGAATTATTTTATATTCTACACTTTTCCCCCTCTTTTTTTCTGGGACTTCAGTGCTGTGACTGTTACATCTTTTGTTATAATTCCACAGGTCACTGAGGCTTGGTTCATTTACTCTCTACTGTTTAGACTGAGTAATTATTCTGCCTGATCTTTAAGTTTACTGATTCTTTCCTTTGTCCCCTCCATTCTGGCTATCCAACCTATCTGTTTAGTTATTTATTTTGGTTATTGAATTTTCCAGTTCTAAAATTTCCATTTGATTCTTCTTTATATCTTTTATTTCTTTGCTGAGGCTTTTCATTTGTTTAGAGTCTTACTTCCCTTTTAAAGAATTTGCTTCAAGTGTGTTAATTATTGCCTGTTGAAGCATTTTTATGATGGCTACTTTAAAATCCTTGTCAGATAATTTAAACATTTGTATCATCTTTGTGTTGGCATTCATTGATTCTCTTTTCTCATTCAAGTTGAGATCTTCCTGTTTATTTAGTATTATGAGTGATTTTTTAGATTGAAATTAGGACATTTTGGGTAATATGTCATGCGGTTCTAGATATTAATTAAATATTTTGTTTTATCAGCCCTCTTCTGATACCACCCCATTGGCACAGCCTCATTTCCACCTGGTGCAGGTGGAAGTCCTAGTTCTCTACCTTGTCTCTGTGGACATGGGGGGTAGAGGAGCTCTCCATCATTATGGAGTAAGCATAGAATTTCAGGCCTCCCATGAAGCTTCTGCGGATGCCACTCTGACTGGGAGGGGGAGAAACACCTCATTACTGCTCCAAACATGGCCTTAACTGATTGAGACTCTGTGTGTGTATGTGTGTGTGTGTCGGCCTCATTACCTCTTCGTCAAGCAGCACACTGAATTCTCCAAGAAAGGTGGTATATCCTGAAATACCAAACAAATGATGTTTATCTTGGAACATTAAGATCTAATTGTGCTGGCAGCCTGTAGGCATATCCTGAGCTTTGTGGAACATCACAGAGGGTCAGGTGAGGAACTGCATGTTCAGACCACCATCCATGAAAGGAGCAGGCTAGAGATTTGGCAGATGGAAGAGCTCTGTTGACAGGTATCAGTGTCACTACTTGTGATTTAAATCAGCCGAAGAAATTTGACGTGTAATATCAGCCTACTTCCCCTGGAACATATAGGGGCTCCTCAAAAAGCCTGCCATTCTAGGATACAATATATGGACAGGGCACATTGTTAGTATTGGTGAGAAAGTATTAAGAGTTAAAATGTTTTCATGCATGTTACCTGTTTCCTGGTTCATTCATATGGTCTCTATCACACCTAAGCTTTTGTTTTTGTAGTAGTAGTTACTGTTGTTGTTTTGTCTTGCTTTAGCAAATAATTGACAAAGACAATCTAACTCACTTCCCAAGTTTACAATATGAAAGGGATTGGCTTAGTTTCCATGCAAGCATACTGTAAGATAAACAAAAGAAACACATGGAATAAACAGGGGGTGGTCAAAGAAAATTAATTTTTTTCTAGGAAAAAATGTCACCAAGTAAAATAAAACATTGAATGACTATTGTTAAAAGTATTATGCCACTATAGTTTGTCAAATTTAGACTTCATCTATTATTTTATAGCAATAGATGAGGCTGTATTTTATCTATACTTTACCTCTGAAACCCTCATTCTTCTATAGTGTGAAGTTGTTATTGCTATACAGGCTATATAGCTCTCATCCTATAATTTTGTTTTACTAACCTTCTCAGTTGGTACAAATATTCCTGGAAGTCATATGTAAAATTTTTCAATTATTCCTTCTTTTTGTTCAAGTGACTTATTTTATTTATTTATTTTTTAATAAAAACATTTTATTTATTTATTTGAGAGAGAGAGAGCACAAGTAGGAGGAGCAGCAAGCAGAGGGAGAGGGAGAAGCAGTCCCCCCACTGAGCAAGGAGCTGGACTGAGCGCACAATCCTAGAATCCTGGGATCATAACCTGAGCCAAAGGCAGATGTTTAACTGACTGAACCACGCAGGTGCCCCAAATGACTTCTTTTAAGAGAGAATATGGGAAATAAACATCAGTACCATGCATTCCAGCATATGTATTTTTAAATAAGAAACTGAAGACAAACTTGCACACGTAAAAATGGCTTATAATTAGCCTTATTATATACATAATATATATGTGTGTGTGTGTAAACATACATATAAATTATGAATGGGCAATTTGGGGTGAGCTGAGAATAATCTGCAATATGACTGAAAATAAATGAAAAAATAAGGTCATATCAGAGTTATAATTTGGGAATAAGTCAATAAATGGTGACAAATAGATAAACTGTAATTAGTGTCTTTGGATGGATTCAAGAGTTTACTGTATCAAACAATAATATGATGCTATGTAAAGGGAAAAGGAGAAAAAGCAAACTTTTGGAAATTAGAAATATGATTAAGATAATGTGAAGAAATATTTGAAATGTAAATCCAAGTGGAAAGTATGAGTAAAATGTATGAGACATAGAATGTCAATTTAGGAAAGCTGATACCTGATTAATTAGGTGTCTGGTTAATATCTGGTTTTCAAAGGGGAGGACAGAGAAAAGGACAGAAATTATAAAAAGTTACATGAATTTGAAAATGGATCTTTATGCCATATAAATAATAGATCTTATTTTTTTCCAGAAATGCTCAAAGTAATACTATTTCATATAAGAATGGTGATCTTCTAGATAAAACACAAGGAAAGAGAAAAGCTGAAAACAGCTAGAGGGAAAAACAAGGTCCTTAACCTTAGACAGAGTAACTATTACCTGTTACCTTGACAAGTGATTTTTCATCAGCAACAATAGAAGCCATAATCCAGTGGAATAACTTCTTCAACATATTACAAAAAAAAAAAAAAGTAAATGCAACCTAGAAATCCATATCCATCAAAAATGTATTTTAAGATTAAATATAAATATAGCCTTTTCAGATTTTTTTTCAAAAAGAAAAATTTCCAGAGATGTAGATATCAGTAAATCTCATGAAAGAATAAAAGAAAACTCTAAAGGACACACTTTAGTTGAGAAAATGACCATATTTTTCTGTGATGAAAGTCTGTGATGGAGAAGCAATTAAAAATGTGATAAAAGTGGATAAATCAGAGAGCTTTGAAGCTACCCTGATCAAAGGATGCTGAGTCCAGAGTGCCTAGCCCTACCGGACTACAAGTATCTGGCCCAGCCACATGTCCTCCCCGTATATGGAGGCTGTAGTGTGCCAGCTGCCAGAGGACAAGGAAGATATTAGCCAATATGGCATTGCCAGGCTCTTCACTGACTATTTTAACATTGTAAGTCAGGGAACTCACATTCTCTTTCAGGAATTCAGCTTCATCCAAGCCACCCCTCACAATAGGGCATCATTCTTAAGGGCCTTCTGGAGATGCTTCTGAACTGTGGGCAAAAATGGGGACATTCAGGTCCTAATCCCTGGAACCTGTAAATGTCATTTTATATGGCAAGAAGAACTTTGCAGATAAGATTAAGTTAAGGATCTCCAGATGGTGTAGATGATCCTAGATAATATAATCATAAGTGTCCTTGCAAGAGGCAGACAAAATTTGAGGACAGAAGGGGAAAAAACGTGATGTGAAAGTGTAAAGCAGTGGGAGGAAAGGGCCACAAGCCAAGGAATGGGGACAGCCTCTAGAAGATGGAGAAGCCAAGGAAACAATCTCTTTAGAAGCTCCAGAAGGAACCAGCCCTGTTGACACCTTGATGTTAGTCCTGTAAGACACATGTTGGACTTATGGCCTCCAGAACTGTTAAGAGAATAAATTTCAGTTGTTTCAAGCCAAAATAAGGTGGATAAATCAAATTAAGAACTGGCAGGATTGAATAAAAAGTATTATGTGAGATTTAAAAACATAATCAAAATTCTGAAAATATAAAAAATAAATTGAGAGGATTGAGTAGAATTAAAGTGTTCTATGTTCTACATATTATTCAGATACAGGGAAAATTCATGGATTAACTTTACAGTGGATCAAAAATTAGGTGATGTTTACAACAGATATATGTACAAACAGAACATAAAGAAAGATTGAAAGTGAAAAAAATGATAAAAGACATAACAGGCAAATAAATACCAACTTAAGAATACTTCTTACTGTTGAACAAAATGGCATTTAAGGCAGAAATTACTACTGGAGAAATATGGGTCATTTTATAATGATGACTTGTTGGATTCACCCAGAAGGAACAACCATCTCTAACTGGAATGCATGTAATAATACTGTCTTAATATTATAATAGATGGAAATAAAATAAATCAATAGGGTAAAAAAACACAATAGGGTATAAGTCTGACGTAGTGGTTTAAAGGGTGTATTGAGTGGAAGTGTTCCATGAATTATCTGAGTCAGGGGGCTGAAGAGTAGAGATTTGAACTCTAAAGAGCAGAGCTTGAATACCCTGTTCTTTTAGGGCTGTGGTTGTTGAGACCCATCAGAATCTCAAGAAAAAGACTGGCGGGCTCTATCTGCCGAACAGGAAAGCTAGATGTAGGTGGTATCATTACTAACACTGAAACAGAGCCCTGAACAAGCAAAATACTTTGTTAGAGTGAGTAATAAGATGCTTATTCTATTTGTTATCTGGAGAAAGGGAGAACATTTTCTGGTTGGAGATAACATCACTTAGAGCCTTTATAATCAGTCCATTTTACCTAGTATCTGGCATACAATAAAACTCACATGCCATAAAATAAAACTTAGGAAGAATGGGAAATAAGCATATGATAAAAGCAGTGTGGTGAGACAGACTGTAAGGTGATCCCCAATGATCGGTAATTCCTCGTGTTCAGGCTCCTGAGTTCCTCTTGAGAGTGTGCAGAACTGTGATTTAATATAACTTACGGGATACAGCAAATGTGATGAGTTGTCATTCCTGTAATAACATTATATTATATAAGAGTTCATCCAGAAACTCATGCTAGTGATTCTCCTTGATGGCTTGATGAAGTAAATGGTTGTGTTTGGAGAGATTCCAGGAGCTGAGGGTAACTCCTGGCCAACAAACAAAAGGAAAGGAAGACATCTGTTCTACAATTGCAAGGAAATAAATTCTGCCCAGAATCTGAGTGAGCCTGGTAGCTGATTAGCTTTCAGTTGAGACTCCAGATTAGAATGAAGCCTGACCAATATCTTGAAATTCTTACACACTCTAGTATAAGCAGAGAACCCAGATAAGCTATGCCCAGACAGCTGAATCACAGAAAGTGTGAAATAATAAATATGTGTGTGTTTTTTAGGCTGCTAAAGTTGTGGTGATTTGTTATGCTGCGTGGAAAACTAATGATGCCAGACTCACTGATGATCCAAAATTTGGAGTTAAGAGACAAGGACTTTTAAAACAACCATGGAAAAACAATCAATGTGTTAAAGAAATAGAGGAAAAATACAGATGAGCTAGATGGATAGAGGATAGAAAATTGCAACAGATGATTGGAACCAATAAAAAAGAGTTAAATGGGGATTTTAGAACTGAAAAATATAATGTATAGAAATAAGAACAAAATGGATTTAATAGAAGAGTCAAAAATGACAGATGATTAGATTAGCAAATTGAATAGATAAATACAATATACAAAAACTGAAGACTGAAGAGGAAAAAATAAAAGAATGAAAAGAGAAGTGAGCATGTGGTAGACAAAGTAATGCCTCTCTTCCCCCAAAAGATGTTCATGTCCAAATTCCTAGAACATTTGAATGTCATTCTATATGGAAAAATGGACTTTATGGACAGAATTAAGTTAAGGATCTTGAAATGGGAAGATTATCCTGTATTGTCTGGGCCAAACCATGTAATCACAGTGATCCTCAGAAGAAAGAAGCAGGTACTAGAAGACGAAAAACAAGATGTGACAGAAAATGAAGATGGGATTATGCACTTTAAGATGGGGCAGAGGCCATGAACCAAGGAGTTCAGGTGAGCTGTAGAAGCTGCAAAGAAAGGAGACACAATCCTCCCTAGAAACTCTAGAAGCAACACAGCTCTGCTGACAACTTGATTTTAACCCAAATTGATTTTGGACTTCCGACCTTCAGAACTAAGATTGTGAAGATTAGGTAATAAATCTTTGTTGTTTGAAGCCACTAAATTTGTGGTAAAATAGCAGTAGATAACAAGTAGAGATTTTGATTCCTGGAAGTGAGTTGTTGTTGTAACAAATAAATATCCAAGAACGTGTAAATGGCTTTGGAACTGGGTACTGGGCGGTGACTACAAGATTTAGGGAACAGCATGTTGAATAAAGTCTAGATTATGTTGAGCAGTTGTTAGAAGGGATATGGATGCTAATAACTTTGTCAGAGAGGACCTAGAAGGGATTGAGGAGCATGGTAGAGAAAAACTAAATCACCTTAGGGAACATCTAAATAATCACAAACAGACTTTTGGTGGAAATATGGACAGTAAAAATGCTGCTAGCAATGACTCAGAAGGAACATGTTACTAGAAGCTGGAGGAAAGTTGTCCTTGTTATATATAATGGTAAAAAGATTAGCAGAATTACATTCAACGGTTATATGGGAATCAGAACTTGTAAGTGATGCATTTGGATATTTAAGTGAGGATATTTGCAAGCAATGTGCTGAAAGCAGGGCCTGGATTCTTGGTGCAGTTTATAGTAAAATGCAAGAGGAAAGGGATTGATGGAAAGGAATTCCATCAATTCAACAAAAAGGAACCAGCACTTGATGATTTGGAAATTCTCTGCCTGTCCAGATTACAAAAGACATTAAAATTAGGAGATCCACTGTCAGTAAAGCATGTTCTGGAAAGAAACCTAAGGGTGTGGCTAGACAGCCTTTTGCTAATGCCTTGGAAGGATGGCAAGTTCATAGTATTCAATCGCTCAGAGGCTTCTTTGAAGAGATTAGGCATGTGACTAATGGATCCCCTCAGCCATCTCAGCAGAAGCTGTGACTAGAGATAGGATATCCGGAAAATATCTTTGGAGAGGGGTATCTGGTCTAATGGAATGAATCCCAAGACATACACAGGAGACGCACAAGGTTCTTGAGAAGGTTGTGTCTGCAGAAAAACGGCCAGCTTGGACTGAAAGTGCCAGAGACAGAAATACATGAAAGAAGACTGTTGAACTCCCCAAATTCTACAGGCAGAGAGCAAGCTGCTCAAATTACTCACCTGTAAATACATGCTACCATTCATGAAGAAGGAGGGATGGATGGGGTGACATCAGTGGCGGTGATGGAGCAGGTGGCTCCAAGCGCCCGTCCCTACATAGAAACATCGACAAATCAAGCCAAAAGTGTCAGAGTTAACTTTTTCAGAAAATCTGGAAATTAGTCAAAGGTTTACAGCAACCAAACAACCCTGAATCAAGGAAAAGGAAATTTTTAAATGATGGGAAAGCTTTGCAGAATTTTTTCTTGCCTTTGCCATAACTGCCTCCTCACTCAACAGTGGTCCTGAAGACGAGCAGCCAATATTTGCAGTGTATGAGGCAGACTAAGGTGAGCTGACCTTATTCTCAAGAATTATGCTGATTTAGGGGCGCCTGGGTGGCTCAGTTACTGAGCGTCTGCCTTCGGCTCAGGTCATGATCCCAGGGTCCTGGGATCGAGTCCCGCATCGGGCTCCCTGCTCAGTGGGAAGCCTGCTTCTCCCCCTCCCACTCCCCCTGCTTGTGTTCCCTCTCTCACTGTCTCTCTCTGTCAAATAAATAAATAAAATCTTAAAAAAAAAAAAGAATTATGCTGATTTGTTCTAACCTAATCAGGGGTAAACCTAAAGGACTGGCACAAAGCATTTGCCATTATTTTACCTAACTCAGAACACACTCAGGGCAGAAACTGTCTGCATTCATCGAAAACTTTGAAAGGAAAATGAACAATTTGTTGCCTCCTGGAAGCAGAGATTACAGCTGAGGCAATCATTAGGGTATTGAAAGCCTAGGAGGAAAAAATGGAGGGAAATTGCTTTGGGAAGTTAAGGGATTCCAAAATCCCCATGTACTGGGGAATTTAGAGAGCTACACACATAAAGGGAAGGACACATGCTCAGAAATGACCTTTTTATTGTTTTAAGGTTGGAATGACAACTTCTAAACTCTTTACATTTGGGACTGAAATAGGAAGTCTGACTTGGTATATAATTATTGGGGTATAACCCTTTCCTTGCAGAAGTCTTCACAGACTTATACATTGCTTTCCAATATATTAATTGTGTTCTATATTTTAGTTTCTAGTCTTGCAGATAAGATGTGAGTTGTTGGTCTAATTCTTTTTTCTTTTGTTAATATTTTGCTCTTTCTGATTGGAGGCTTGTAAGGTTTCCTCTTACCCTTAGTCTTCAGGAATTTTGCCTGGATATTCCTGGGTGAGTGTCTCTTATTGTCAACCTATCCTAGATTCAAATGACTCACTTAAATCTGCAGACTTGTCTTTTTTTTTTAATTTAAGAATTACCTTGTTCCTTTCTTTTTTTTTCTCAATCAACTTACATTTTCATCCTTTATTTTTCTGAAACTCTCCTGAAGGTTTTTGGATCTCTCCTGCAGATTCTCACCTACTTCCTCATTATTTCCATTCTCTAGTTTTGTTTTGTTTTTAATACTTTCAGGTATTTTTAGCACTTTATTATCTAGGTTAATAAATTGGGTCTGACTAGTATTCCCTAAATTTTTACCTTGAATATCTTATTTGGGAAAGCATAGTTTTAAACTTAATTTAATCTTTTCTCTGCATATGAATTTGAAGCAGTTTCTATTCCATTGCGCTAGCTATGTATAAGTAAGCAGTCTGCCAGTTCTTTTTTGAGGCACATGGTAGAAACCTTCATGGCTATCCCGCACCCATGCACTCTCAGGCTAAAAGGCAGAGAGGGCTCAAGGTATTTATTCAATCTCTTTTGAAATATCTTTGGGGGAAGTGAGTCTCCTACATTCATGTGGGGCCAATGTTGACTCTCCAGGGCTTCCATAGGTCTCTGAAAACTGGGAACTTCTTCAGGACTGCCAGGAATTTCTCTAGCTCAGTCAAGGGGAAAAAAAAACCCAAAAACCTCACAACATTTCTCTTTGCATGTAGCCCAATAGAGCTACCGTCCTGACTTGTGCACCTGTCTAGAACTGTTATCAGCTCCTTGACACAGGCGAATTAGTTAGTCTCTTCAGAGCAGAGGAGGAGAAGGGAACTGTATTCCGGTCACCATGTTCCAAGAATCTTGAGACACATCTTCTAACATTACAACAGAATTGACAGCTTGGCAATGTAAACATGATGAATAACTGACAGAGTAGGTAGATGTGTTGGGCAAAGGAGGTGATGTGTCTTCAACATCATGAGGAATCCAAAATAATACCTAAAGTTAATAGAAATAAAATATTTGCACATGTGATTTCATATCATAAATTCAACTAATAGGAAACTAAAGAATAATATTACTAACAAAAAGAAGAGGGAGTACGGGGAAGTAATCACTAAGTTAAAACCTTACAAGTCATATCAAAGAGTTCTAGGTACAATTTTGACTTCATAAATAAAGGAATGAGGTTACACTATTTAGATAGGGAGAGAATTCTAAGGAGAATATCGAACTTCAGAAATGTTTCCTTTTGAGGGGCTATTTCAGGGGATTTTTACTTCATGTTTTATTTCATTCTATAATATTTGAACATGTTTCATCATATACATGTATGGCTTACAATTAATAACTCTTTATGAAATGGTTATATAATAAAATGTAATGGGATAGAGTGTTTGGCCAGCCACAGGCTCAGTTAATACCAGACTGGGTTTTTGTTTACTTTTGATTGTGGTCTGTTTTCCTTTGAATGTGACATTGTAGCAAGATAGAATAACACAAGTGATATTATATAACTTATAGTTTAGGCTAATAAAGACCATAGCTTCATGTACTTTTATGTACTTGTCCTGCTTTTCTATTAGCCGTTGTGAGTTAATTTCTTTGTGTGTTGACCATTTTTTGGTCTCTGTAATTCTGTGTGCCTGGATCACTACTCTCATCTCAGGAGAGCAAACTTTTTTTACTTTCTTTATTAAAAATTTGTTCTGTATTTTATTGATTTCTTTTCTTCATCTTTACTGCTTGTCTTATTTGCTATATATTGAACTTGATGTACTAAACTTTCTCTACTCTTTCAATATGAATCTCTAATTATTTTCAACTTATCTCCTTTTCTAATATATGGATCAAATGGCATAAATTCCCCTCTAAGAATTGTCCAGTTGATGTATCTCTAATATAATTTAGCTCAGAAGATTTTATTTTATCAACTTTATTGAGGTATAACTGATAAATAAAATTGCATATATTTAAGGTATACACATGTGTTTTTTTTTTAAGATTTTATTTATTTATTTGACAGAGAAGGAGAGAGAGCGAGAGCACGAGTGCAAGCAGGGGGAGCAGCAGAGGGAGAGGGAGAAGCAGACTCTCCGCTGAGCAGGGAGCCTGATGCAGGGCTCAATCCCAGGACCCTGGGATCATGACCTAAAGGCAGATGCTTAATGGACTGAGCCATCCAGGCACCCCCACATGGTGTTTTAATATATGTATACTTTGTGAAATGCTTACCAAAGTCAAACTAATTAACATATCCATCACTTCATATAGTTACCATTTGTGTGTGTGTGGTGAGAACACTTGAGATCTACTCTATTACCAAATTTCAAGTACAACATATTGTTACTAACTATAGTCACTATGCTGTACATTAGGTCTTCAGAACTTATTAATCTTATAACTGAAGGTTTGTACCCTTGATTATTATCCCCTCCTTTCCCCCACTCCCAGTCTCCAGTAACTACCATTCTACTTTCTGTTACTGTGAGTTTAATTTTTTTCTTTTAAGTTCCACATGCAAGTGTGATCACTTGATATTTGCCCTTCTGTGTCTGGCTTATTTCACTTAGCATAATATCCTCCACGTTCATCTGTATGGTTGCAATGGTAGAATTTCCCTCTCTTTTTAAGGCTGAATAATTAGCAAAAAGTACTAAATCCCAAGTAAGGGACTTACTAGTGCCCTTTTGTTAATTGTTTTCTGGGTGTTTTGCAGATCTTTTATTCCTTTCTATCTCTCTTACAATCTTCTTTTGTGATTTGACAATTTTCCATAGTAATATGCTTTGATTCCGTTATCTTTATATTTTGCGTATTTTTTTTTATTACAGGTTTCTACTTTGTGGTTATCATTAGTCTTGGAATCAAACTTTTCAGTGTCATTATTAGACTCAAATACTGATGTGCATTGAAACTGAATTCTCATTTAATTTATTTAAGGAAAAGATTTATTCAGACACTAGAGCCTGAATGCACAGGTAAGAATGTGCATGGTTTTCAGAGCTCATACTTGAGGACTTTGTTGCTCTGCAGGATGAAAAGCTAACAGGTTAGAAGTCAGCCTTGAGGATACCTTCAGATTTAGCATGAAATAGGTTAGAGATATGGCCTTGGGACCAGCAGAACTGCTTCCCAAATGTGGCTGTCTGTTCTTGGTCAAGACTCTTTCTCTACAGGAACTCAGATTTTTCATATTTAAAATGGGAATAACCTATATACCTCACATACTTTTTTTAAACCTACATTTTGTAGCATTTCATTAAGTACCAGAGACTATGCTCAGTATTCAAAGTGACTTATTTAATTTTTAGACCTATTCCAGGAGGTTGGTGTGTGATTATACCTGCCTTACCAATGAATAAATTGAGGTAAAGACCACATAATAAGTAAATGTAGTAAAAGGAGAACCTAGATATGTTTTGCTCCAGTTTCCTCAGCTTTAATCATGTTATCATAATTATTATATAAGGCTTTTATTTAATGACACTGTGCATCAATGTGCTTGGCACATTGTGATTCTCATACAATGAAGGTTCCTTTTCTCCGCAAAACCACAAAGCAGAGAAAGGTTATTTGCCACCTAAGTTCAAGCATGGGATGAAGAAGGAATGGATGTAAGGGAAAAGGACAGGAGGGTAAAGTTTCAGGCTGCAGCACTAAAATGATATTCCTCATCTGTAATCACAGTGATCATAGCTCTCAGATGTTTTCAAGATAGTGATCAAGGTGATTGGTGAGAGGAAAGCACAGTGAGTTCTATCAGGAGCCTTTAAAATCCCATCTGGTTGTTCAGTGAGATCTTATGTTCCTAACCTCTGTCACAGCCTTCTCTGCATTGTAATGAGCTTACCCCCAGGTGAAACATGTCTTCCAATCACCATACCCATGCAGAGCAGCCATGGTCTAGTGGGCAGGGCCCTCGGGAAATCTGCCTTTCTGCTCTTCACCCAGGAATCAGCAGCCTGCTATGGCTAAGTCCCTATGTTGTAAGTAAATTTGAATATACTACTCTGGCAGCCTTCAAAGTGCTCTGAGAGGGACTAAATGTTTTCTCTGTTCTTCAGCTTCATAAACTTAGGCTTGAAGGTGGGAAATCAATTGTCTACAGACTGAATAGATGAATAGATGGGGGACCATGAATGACCTCATAGATGTCTGACTGTAAAGCTCATGTTTTTTTCTACTGCCCTCCTCTGCTGAAGTGACCTGCCTCTGTCCACCCCCCTTCCTGTGTGAGTTCACGAGTTCTGCCTACAACGAGAGCCATGGGAGTAAAAGGCAATGATGTCCTGCTAGTTTGGGATGACCCACCCCTCAAATCTCCTCTGCTGAATTATATCATAGATCATAGATGTATCTGTTTGAGGAGGCAGAGGCCAATCTTCTGGAGAAGATCTAGAATAAATGAAGGTGATATTTCATTCTGATTACTTCCTCTGACTTATGTGAGCAGCTTTTAAGTCCTATGAATAAACATGAATGGCTAAATAAACCAGTATTTAGGTCACACTACAGAACTCTTGCTCTCCCTTCTATCCTAAGTTGGCCTTTATATTCAGATTTCCATGGAAAGAAGAAAATTGGATAATATCAAAGTATAGTGAGAGAGTGCTCTTAATGGTCAGTTAAGTCCATCTCAGTTCAAATGTCTACAAATCAGTATTTCTCTTCTCTGAAGTGAGGTCAGAATACCTATATCCTAAGGTTGTTGTAGGAAATCCAGTAAGAAAATGGATATGAAAGCTCTTTGTAGGAATGCTTTTGTATTAGTAACCACTTAAAAATATTTGGCAGGTGCCTGGGTGGCTCAGTTGGTTAGGCATCTCCCTTCGGCTTAGGTCATGATCGAGGCCCATGTTGGGCTCCCTGCTCAGGGGCAGCCTGCTTTTCTCTCTCCTTCTGTCTCTCCCCGGCTTGTGCTCTCTCTCTCAGAAAATAAATAAAATCTTAAAAAAAAAAATTTTGGTAAATGCCTTCAATCTGTAGGAGGAAGCCTTCAAGCATTCCATATTATGGGCCGGTGGTTCTCAAAGTATGACTCATTGACCAGCAACACCAACATCACTTGGGAACTTGTGAGTAATGCTAATTCTCAGGCTATCCCACAGAATCAGAAACTGGAAGTGGGGGCCAGAAGTCTGTGTTTTAGCAGTCTCTCCAGGTGTTTCTGATGTACTTAAAAGTTTGATAATCACTGCTGGCAGATTGTGGGCCTGTGGGCTGCAATCTGTCTTTAGTGATGACACCACTAATGTCCATCAGTCCCTAATGAGTGTTTTGGACTGAGCCTCACTTGTGTCTTGCATCTGTCTTATTTGCATCCCTCCCCTGGCACTGCTGGTGCTATGGAGATTTGACGTGAGTGGAGGGACAGTGGGGAGGCAGTAGAGAGAGAAGACTGGACCCAAAATAAGGCTCTTCCTTTGCTTTAATGAACCAGGGATCCTATAAGGAGACAGAGGCTGAAATTTCAAATAGTGGAAGTAGTGATCACCATTAGTGTAGTTATCAGTTTCTTAGTAGTTGATAGTTGTTGATTCTTAACAGTTGGCATGAAGATTTTATTTCTGGAACTTAAGGGTTTAATCTTGTTGTCGATAGCCAGAACACAGCACAACTTATGTCTGTTACATCTCCATTTCAAATGATCTTTTCGAAGTTCTCTACTACTGCATTTCTTCTTGCAATATCCCGTTTTGTTTTCACACCTTCTCAAAAATAAATGACCTATATAAAGGAAATTTATATCTAATTAAGCCAAAGATATTTATCTAAATAAATTTAAAACAGCAAGCTTTTTTTTTTTAAAGATTTTATTTATTTATTCATGAGAGACAGAGAGAGAGAGAGGCAGAGGGAGAAGCAGGCTCCCAAGGAGCAGGGAGCCCGATGCGGGACTCGATCCCAGGACCCTGGGATCATGACCTGAGCCGAAGGTAGATGCTTAACCATCTGAGCCACCCAGGCGCTCAACAGCAAGTTTTTTGAGCATTGATTATTCGAGTCTTTATCAGTTGCTTTGTTATATTTGTCCTATTAGTGAAAACCTCCTCTGAGGAATAAATGAGATTTTATGCATACAGAAACATGTGGGATTTGTATATATGTAAGTGCTTACCATTCCTGAAATGAGAATTCTGCATGCAAACTTTACCGAGTTCTATTTTTCATTTTTTTAATGGAAAAAGATATAGCATATCATTACACATCAACACAAAATCCCCAGTTTTCTAAAATGTAACCAAAACACATTTAAACACCTAAGTAGAACTCACAAGCTATCCTCGTAACATATGAACTGCTTAAATCATTGTTGTAATGCTCCTCAGAATTACCAAAACACACATAGCTTTTGTTGACACTTGGGGGGATTTCCAGAATGTCTTTACATGTTTCTGAGGTCTTACAAATTATATTTGGAATGTAACTCTATGCTTGTCTTACATATGATGTTCAAAATGTATCGAGTGATAGTCATCTAAATTTTTTTTAAAGATTTTTTATTTATTTATCTGAGAGAGAGAATGGGAGACAGAGAGCACGAGAGGGGGAGAAGCAGAGGGAGAAGCAGACTCCCTGCCGAGCAGGGAGCCTGAGGCAGGACTCGATCCCGGGACTCCAGGATCATGACCTGAGCCGAAGGCAGTTGCTTAACCAACTGAGCCACCCAGGCACCCCAGTCATCTAAATTTTTAACATATAAACATTGGTTACATATAATATTGAGATATCTGCACAATTTCTGGTAATTTTAGGAATAAAATATACAAGAGGCATTTTACTAGGAATACACTAATCAGAGAGACATTCTGCAGGGTGTAAATATTTTGTATGTGCATAGTATACGTGCATATTATATACATTTACAAAGTCTTCCATCACATGGTTTAACATATAGAGGACCTTGAAGAGATGTTGGGACCCTTCCCCATCTTGCTCTATGTTGAGTCATATTTTCTTTTATTTAACCAAAATATATATAATCAGAATTAAGCAGGACAGGCAAGGTTAGGTGCTTACATTGGAAAAGAGGAGAAAGAAAATAACAAGCAAGTAAATAGCTACGGGTTGATCTAAGTATTATTAAGGAAAGAAGTAATGTAACAGAGAGCAACTGAATTAGAGCTACTATTGACAGGATGATAGAGGAAATTATCCCTAAGGAAGTGATATTTGATGCTAGACATGAAAGATAAAAAGGATCCAGCTCTGTGAAGAGCTAAAAGATGGTAGAAGGAAAGGGAATAGCATATGCAAAGGCCATGAGCTAGTGAAGAGCTTGATGTACCTGAGGGCCTTCCGTTGTTTCCATGACTCTTCTCCCTCTTCATATTCTGTGTCTCAAGTGTTCTTGCAATGGTCCTTGGACTTACACTTCCTTTCCAGCCACGCCCTCTTTTATCCTCTCTTCCTCACTGTCTCAAACATCTCCATGGATGTGACACTCAAATATCTTTCTTCAGCTGGGATATATGGATGGAAATCTTAGATCAGGTCTCTTGTTTCCTTCTTTCCATTCCTGATGTTCTATGTACCTTGATGTTTTGTGGATTTTCTCTCCCAAATATCCTTCCTAAGTGTTCCATTTTTAATGCCACCAGATCTTGGAGATAGATTGGCTAATCTCACAGAATAATCCTGAATTGCTTGTGTTTGTCTAGAAAGGGAACTGAATTTTCTCCGGGCCCTTTGGTTTAGAACTAGGACACCATGTGAATATGTCATGTATGTCATCAATGTTCCAGAAGCAGGGAGAGAAATTGTATAATCTAAACTCATAGAATTTTGAGACTACATTAGACCAGGAACATTTTCTGAGGCACCTCTCATACCATTATTAATTTTCTCCTATCCTTCAATTTGAACAATCTGCTAGTAGTAGAGAATGGAGACCAGTGTCCTTGGAGGCAGGCTGTCGAGTAACACAACTATCTTTCTGTTAGGAATTTCGTCCTCAAAAAGTTAGTCTGGCACTTTGTGCCATATATTTAAAAATTACAGATGAGATATAGGCCAGTGCGAAAAATAGAACCATAGATAATGCATGGGTGAATAACTGTTCTCAACACTGGGAAGAACTTTCTAAGCTAATGGAGAATGTAAAGAAAAATACCAATAGATTTGATATGAAAATGAAAATTTCATGCCTCAATAAATTAATAAAAAATTAAAAAGTGACCAATAAGTGATTGCCTTGGATGTGTGGAGATAGTGAGGAGTGACTGCTAATAGGCACAAGGTTTCTTTCTAGGATGATGAGGAGGTTCTAAGTTAGATTATGATGATAGTTACACAATTCTCTAAATAGACTAAAATGCATTGATTTATACACTTTAAGTGAACTATATGGTGTATAAATTCTATATCAATAAAGTTAAAAATAACCAACACACAATAATTTACAATACATGAAATGCTAAAGTTGACACACCTGTCAGGTAAAAGTAACAAATTATAAGAAAGCACTAATATACTAAGAGTAACCATTTGAAACTATATGCCAGTTCCCTTAAAAAAAAATAATGCTCTATATGACATAGGTATGAAAGTACATATCAATAAAGGTATTAAAAAGCCAGCACACAATATTTACAGTAATATCAAGTTTCAAAGTTAATATACTCATCTGGTAAAAACTAAACAAATTAGTGAGAAAGCACTAATATACTAAGAGTGGCCATTTAAAAATGTATGGTGGTTCCCTATAGGAAATAATATGCTGTAACCTGGAAATGGAGCTTCTAAAATTTGCTTATATATCAGAAATCCTACAATAATTTATGAACTAGATTACAACACTGTTTATAATACTGACACATTGGAAAAAGCAACGATACAATAGAGGTCTTTCCAAGTAAATGTTGGTATAAAAATAGAATAATAAACATCTATGGCAAATTGTATTTTTGAGGAATATTTAAAGGTCTGTAAAATTTTCTTCATAAAATGTTAAATTTAAAAAATCAGGTTAGAAATATGCATATGACTTGGTCAACATTTAGGAAATCTAAGATGTTATTAAATTGTAGGCAATTTTGGGGGCACCTGGGTGGCTGAATTGGTTAAGTGGCTGCCTTCGGCTCAAGTCATGATCTTCAGGTCCTGGGATTGAGCCCCACATCAGGCTCTCAGCATGGAGCCTGCTTCTCCCTCTCCTTCCACTCCTTCCCCACTGCTCACTGTCTCTCCTGCTCGTTCTCTCTCTCTCTCAAATAAATAAATAAAATCTTTAAAAATAAAAGTAAATAGGGTGCCTGGGTGGCTCAGTTGTTAAGCATCTGCCTTCAGCTCAGGTCATGATCCCAGGGTCCTGGGATTGAGCCCCACATCGGGCTCCTTGCTCAGCAGGAAGCCTGCTTCTCCCTCTCCCACTCCCCCTGCTTGTGTTCTCTCTCTCGCTGTGTCTCTCTTTGTCAAATAAATAAATAAAATATTTTTTAAAAATAAAATAAAAATAAATTGTAGCCAATTTTTTGATTTCCCAAATACTTGCAGTATTCCTGTCTTAATTTTGTAAATATAAACTATAGAATTAATGAAAAAGAAGGAATGCTTACACAAGTAGCCTAAAATGTGACATGGGACTTCCAGCAGTTCTGAATCTTTCCCCCATGTCCACCCAGGATAGTTTCCTTCACTTTTCCACTTTAGAGTCCTATAGATATTTAGAAACAGCCTTTCCTGTCCTGTTAATCACATCCAAGAATAAAAATGTGGGAGGCCTTCTCTGTAAGACCAAGAAAATCAGAAGAAGTAATATTGTAGAATTGTTACTTCAGGAGTAATACTTGGTGCCATTCAAAGTGAAGTGAAGCAGGGCTGGCCCTAAGTGATGGGATAGAGGGGGAGTTGGAACAACAGGACCATCTCTGCATTTGGATTCTCATTATTCTCCTTAACTGCCAACCATAGACACTGCTGTGTTGTGAGAGCCTTGGGATCTCTTAGAACAGAGATGTTCTGAAGAAATAGGGCAAACCTCAGGGACGCCTGGGTGGCTCAGGTGGCTAGGTGTTTGCCTTCGGCTCAGGTCATTATCCTGGGGTCCTGGGATCAAGTCCCACATCGGGCTCCTTGCTCAGCGAGGAGTCTGCTTCTCCCTCTGCTTCTGCCGCTCCCCTTGCTTGTTCTCTCTCTCTCTCTCTCTGACAAATAAATAAAAATCAAAAAAAAAAAAAAAGGAGAAGAAAGAAATAGGGCAAATCTCAGCCTCCTGTCCTATGAGAACACTTCTCCCAGTCCTATGGACAGTATGACAATAGGAACTCTATGTGCAGGACCCTGTTTTAGGTTAGTGTTTCTTCTTCCCCAAGATTTTATTTACCTGAGACCAAGTGGGCCAGGAGGAAAAAAATTGCAAGGATGAATAATAAGGACTTCATCGCTCCTGAAAGACAGTGGGTTCTATGGAGTCCAGAACTCTATTCAGTGTGACTCTGAACACAGGTCTCTGTTGTCCTCTCTAAATGGGGTTGCGCTCAGCCAGTAGACTGGTAGCATATAGGATACTGTGTCAAACATAACTGCAGTCTATTGGCTAGCAGCTCTAATTGAGGCACCACTGTTCAGAGTCTTGTACTAGGCATGCCTTTAAGGAATGTGAAAAATAGAAGAGAAGGTGCAAGAGTGGTATGGTTTGGAGAGAAAGGCACTTACAAGGGTAATTTATTCTGATCTTCCAGGTCTGAGCACTCCTACCTGTTTTTTTCAAGCTACTTGTGTTGATTCTATTAGTGTTTTTATCTTACTGCATTGTGACAGTCTGTTCACCTATCTCTCCCTCTAAAATGGAATGTCTTTAAGGACACTGACTACATATGATTCTTTTCTGTTTTTCGTACTGGGTACAAAGAAGTACCTACATAATTGCTGAATGAATAGATTAATACTCTTTTGATAATAGGCACTTCAAAAAGTTTTTTTAAAGAAATAAATCAGTGATCAAAGATATATGTACAAAGATGTCTTTAAATCCCCCTTTAAGTCCATCAGTAGATTATCATTAAATGAAGTGCTTTCATATGATTTAATACCATGCATCTGTTAAAAAGAGTGCAGCAGATTTGTCTTTCTAAACATATTTTTGAGTGCAAAAGCAATGTTGTAGAACAATATAATAATGATTCTAATTTATGTAAAACAGTATTGTGTGTATGTATGTCAGTAAAAGTATCAGCTAAAAGGGGTGGAAGGATACATACCATTTTAGTAATAGTTGTTTCCTCTGGATGGTTTAAGGCAGGTAGTCAGAGTAAACTGTAAATTGCATTAAAATTTTTTAAGTGACCCTCTGGATTGTGACTGGAATTCATAAGATCTTAGAGATTTCCTTCTTTGTGAAGAGATTTTATTTTTTCCTTTCTTTTACAGATTTATTGAGATATAACTGACATATATTAAACTGTATTATTTAAAGTGTTCAATTTGATGAGTTTGACATATGCAAACATCGGTGAATCCACCACCACAATCAAGATAATACCTCCTTCAACCTTCAAAGATTTCTTGTGCTTCTCTGAAATCCATTTCTTTCTTCCCCTTCCTCCATATTTCTCAGACAACCAATGGTCCAATATCTGTCTATAGATTGGTTTGCAATTTCTAGAATATCACCTAAATGAAATTATACACTATGCATTCTTTTTTTAGCCTGTCTTCTTTCATCAGTGTAATAATTTTGAGATTCATCCCTGTTGTTGGGTATAATAATACTTAATTTGCTTTCATTGATAATATTCTGTTCCATTTGTATACAAAAATTTGTTTACTCATTCACCTCTTAATTTTGGTTGTTTCCAGATATTAGTTACTACAAATCTATCGCTAATCATTTGTGTGCAAGTCTTTGTGTGGATATATGCTTTCATTTCTTTTGGATAAACAGCTAGGAGGGGAATAGGAGGGTAGAGTCACAGGATAGGTATATATTTTACTTACTAAGAAATGGCCAGGTACCTGTCTGGCTTAGTTGGTAGAGCATGTGACTCTTGATCTCAGGGTTGTGAGTTCAAGCCCCATGTTGGCTATAGAGCTTACTTGAAAGAAAGAAAGAAAGAGAGAGAGAGAGAGAGGGAGGAAGGAAGGAAGGAAGGAAGAAATGGCCAACTTCTTTTCCAAATCATACCATTTTACATTCTTACCAGTACTTTTTGAGAGTTCCTTTGGATATATATTTAGAAGTGGGATTGCTAGATCCTATGATAGTTCTATTTTTAATTTTTTGAGGAACAGCTATATAGTGGCTATCCCAATTTACATTCCCATCAACAGTGCACAAGGGTTCCCTTTTCTCTGCATTCTTGCCAACATGTGTCATTATTTCTTGTCTTCTTGATGACAGCCATTCCAACAGGTGTGAAGTGATGTCTCATTGTGGTTTTGATTTGCATTTCCCTGATTAGTGGTGTTAAGCATCTTTTCATGTGTCTGTTGGCCATTTGGATGTATTCTTTGGAAAAATGTCTATTTTAATCCTCTTCCCATTTTAAAATTAGATTGTTTATTTTTCTGTTATTGAGTTGTGTGTGTTCTTTATATATTTTGATTATTAACCCTTTATCTGATATATGGTTTGCAAATATTTTCTCCTATTCTGTAGGTTGCTGTTTTCATTTTGTTGATCATTTCTTTTGCTGTGCAGAAGCTTTTAAGTTTGAATAGTCCCACTTGTTAATTTTTGCTTCTGTTGCTTGTTCTTCTGGTGTCGTATTTTAAAAATCATTGCCAAGACCAATGTCACTTATATGATAGTCTAGAAATTGCAAACCCATCTATAGAGAACGTGTAGAAATCTACCTGCCTGAAGGTGTATTGTGTGCCAGTCTCAGCCTATCAATAACTGGTGTTGTGGTTGGACCAGCCCTTATGGTTATGATTGCAAGATGCCCTTTAGCAATAACTATCAGGAAACTTTGAAAAAATAAAGTTTTATTACTTATAGGGCATGGAAATTACATAGCACACCTGAGGCCACACAGGGAAGTCATGGCTAGAGAGAGAGTGTGCACAGGGGCCTGGGGTTCTGCTTTTATTTGGGTTGAGGGTGGGGGTCTAGGATATTATGAACACCTGGCTGACTCAGTGGGAAGAGTGTGTGACTCTGGATCTCAGGTCGTGAGTTCGAGCCCCATGTTGGATTGTAGAGATTACTTAAATAAATAAAACTAAAGGGCGCCTGGGTGGCTCAGATGGTTAAGCATCTGCCTTCGGCTCAGGTCATGATCCCAGGGTCCTGGGATCGAGTCCCACATCAGGCTCCCTGCTCCTTGGGAGCCTGCTTCTCCCTCTGTTTCTCTCTCTCTCTCTCTCTGTCTATCATGAATAAATAAATAAAATCTTAAAAAATAAATAAATAAATAAATAAATAAAACCAAAAAAAAAAAAAAAAAAAGGTAGTGCACAGGAAGAGAAAAAAACTAGTGTCCCAAGTGGTCAGTTATTGAAATCAACCAAGATCTCTAAAACAAAGGAACCTCAGTGAAGGGGGCGGGGGGTAGTGGCTCTTTTTCTAGCTCTGTGGCTGGCAGTGTGTTTATTAGAGAGAGCCATTGTTGAAGTGGATGCCTCAGCAATCAAAACTTAAGTCAGGCACTTGCATTACAAAAAACAAACAAACAAAAACACAAAACAGTTGCCTGGGTTTAGGCTACAGGGAGACTCCTGCAGAACGGCAGAGAGGGAAGAATAGGAGTTTGGACACAGTGGAGAGGAATTCCATGAGAGCCACCTAGGGTGACACTGCACAGGGCAAAGCTGTGCAGTGTTGGGGACAACATCTCCCACCGAGGAGGTGGAAAGCAGTGAGTTAGTGCCCGGCTCCCCCAGTTGTATGGGTCATGGCTGGAGTAACTTGCTTCTTTTCATTAGAAACCAGAGTACTGAGGCAGGAATCCCATGCCAGGGGGAAGAGCTAGGGAAGGAAGCAGATAAGAATATCAAAAGGCCATAGAGAAAGCAGTTCCCGCTGACTGCTTTAGACTTCAGTAGGAAGTCTGCCCACAAACCTCTGGGAGTGTCCCACTGGAGGATTGCCTCACCTGGTCCACAGGCACCCACAATGCCCCAGTGCTAAGCCCACACCTCCCCCACTCTGCAGCCAGGTAGATCTTTGTGTGGCAGCGACAGTAGTTCAGGTACCTGTGTCTGTGGGTAAGGAGAAACCAGGAGCTACAGTGCCACCTTCTGGAAACTAAAGGCAGGCTTCCAGCAGCCAGACTGGTGAGTTATAATAAGAGAAAACAAGGGGCGCTTGGGTGGCTCAGTTGGTTAAGCGACTGCCTTCGGCTCAGGTCATGATCCTGGAGTCCCGGGATCGAGTCCCGCATCGGGCTCCCTGCTCGGCGGGGGGTCTGCTTCTCCCTCTGACCCTCTTCCCTCTCATGCTGTCTCTCATTCTCTCTCTCAAATAAATAAATAAAATCTTTAAAAAAAAAAATAAGAGAAAACAATAAAAGCTTAAGGATTCTGCCACAAGGGGCTCCTGATTGGCTCAGTCGTTAAGCGTCTGCCTTTGGCTCAGGACGTGATCCCAGGGTGTTGGGATCGAGGCCCACATCGGGCTCCCTGCTCCACGGGAAGCCTGCTCCTCCCTCTCCCACTCCCCCTGCTGTGTTCCCTCATTCGCTGTGTCTCTCTCTGTCAAATAAATAAATAAAATCTTCAAAAAAAAATTTATAAAAAAAAAAGAATTCTGCCACAAGATGGAACAAGAAAGAGCTGGTCTACCCATACACAACCGAGACAAACCAGTTAAACCAACACCAAGGAACAGTACCACATGGGAAGACAACCAGTAGAGATTTAAGGAGGTTTCTGCTGCTTCACATGTGAAGGCAGCAGTGAAAAATGCAGGAACATGAAGAATCAAAGAAATATGCCATCACCATAAGATATCCATAATTCTCCAAAAGCTGAGCTCAAAACTAGAGAATACTGCAATCTAGCTGATAAAGAATTCAAAATAGCTGTTTTGAAGAAACTTAATGAGCTACAAGAAAACTTAGTTCAATGATATTAGGGGAAAAAATACATGAAAAAATGAACTCTTTATCAAAGAGACTGATACTAAAAAAGACCCAAACAGAAATTCTGGAACTAAAGAATTCAGTGAATTAAATGAAGAATATAATAGTGAACATCTTTTTGAGAAGAGAGCAGATGGAAGATATTATTAGATAGGAATTTTGGATAGGAAGATAAGAATTTTGAATACAGAGGAGAACAAAGGAAAAAGAATAAAGTGAAGAAAACTTGTATGTTCTATGGGACTGAATCAAAGGGGAAATATTGGAATAATGGGGATGCTAGAGAGAGAAGGGAAGAAGAAGGGGACAGAAATCCTAAAGAAATAATGGCGGAAAACTGCCCAAACTTGGGGAAAACTTGGCCATCCATAGTCACAAATCTAATAGATCACCCTATTATCTCAGGGCCAAAAGACCTCCAAAACACAATATAATAAAACTATTCAAAATCAAAGATATAAAGAGAATCCCAAAAGGCAGCCAGTGAATGAAGAGTGTAATCTACAAAGGAAACCCCATTAGCTGTCAGCAGATTTCTCAGTAGAAACCCTAAGGAGACAGTGGAGTGACATGCCAAGTGATGAAAGATTTAAAATTGCCAGCCAAGAATATCTGGCAAAATTGTCCTTCAGATATGAGGTAGAAATAAAGACTTTCCCAGACAAACAAAAGTCAAAGGAGTTCTTCACCACTGGACCTGCCTTGTAAGAAATGCTGATAGGGGTTCTTCAAGTTGAAATGAAAAGTTGTTAATTAGCACCATGACAACATATGAGAGTACACAACACATTGCTAAAGGTGGAAAATGTTAGTCAGATATAGAAAACTCTAATTTTATGATAAGATGGTGTATGAACCACTTAACTGTAGTATAAAGGTTAAAGGAGAAGAGTATTAAAAATAACTGTGTTGGCTAATTGAACATAATAAAAAATTTAAATTAAAAAATAACTATAGTTACTATAATTTTTAATGAATTCACAGCATAAAAGAGGTAAATTGTGACATCAAAAATATAAAAGGGGAGGGGACTTATAGGGGAATGAAGATTAAGTTGCTTTCAGCATAAAATGGACTGTTTTGTCTATGAGATGTGTTTTGTTTTTTATTTATTTATTTATTTATTTTTAAAGATTTTTTATTTATTTATTTGACAGAGAGAGACACAGCGAGAGAGGGAACACAAGCAGGGGGAGTGGGAGAGGGAGAAGCAGGCTCCCCGCAGAGCAGGGAGCCTGATGCGGGACTCGATCCCAGGACCCCGGGATCATGACCTGAGCCGAAGGCAGTCGCTTAACCGACTGAGCCACCCAGGCGCCCTGTTTTTTTTTTTTAAAGATTTTATTTATTTATTCATGAGAGACAGAGAGAAACAGAGGGAGAAGCAGGCTCCCAAGGAGCGGGAAGCCCGATGCGGGACTCGATCCCAGGACCCTGGGATCATGACCTGAGCCGAAGGCAGACGCTTAACCATCTGATCCACCCAGGCACCCATGTCTATGAGATGTTTTATGTAAGCCTCAAGATAACCACAAAACAAACATCTAAAGTAGGTTCATGAAGGATAAAAAAAGGAGGGAGAAGGGGGAGAACAAAGCATTCCACCATGGAAAATCATCAGTTTACAAGAGTAGTCAGAAACAGAGGAAAAAAGGAGCAATGGAAATATAAAAGAACCAGAAAGCAATCAGTAGGATGCATTAGTAAGTTCTTACATATCAACAGTTACTCCAAAGATAAATGGATTTAATTCACCAATCAAAAGGCACAAAGCGGGGGCACCTGGGTGGCTCAGTCGTTAAGCGTCTGCCTTAGGCTCAGGTCATGATCCCAGGGTCCTGGGATCAAGCCCCGCATCGGGCTCGCTGCTCAGTGGGGAGCCTGCTTCTCCCTCTCCCACTCCCCCTGCTTGTGTTCTCTCTCGCACTGTGTCTCTCTCTGTCAAATAAATGAATGGAATCTTTAAAAAAAACAAAACCAAAAAACACACAAAAGGCACAAAGCGCCTAAATGACTATTTTGAAAAAACAGACCCAACTATATGCTGCCTACTTCAGGTTTAAGAACGCACATGTGCTCAAAGTGAGGGGATTATTTCATGCAAGCGGAAACCAAAGGAAAGTGTGGGTGTAGGCTGTAAGCCAAAAATGGTAACAAGAGACACAGAAGGCCATTATATAATGATAACGATGTCAATACATCAAGAAGATATGACAATTGTAAATATATATATAACCAACATTGGAGCACCTGAATGTATTAAACAAATACTAATACATCAGAAAGAAGATTTAGACAAGATTACAACAATAAGACACTTCAGTACCCCATTTTCAGCAATGGATAGGTCATTGAGACAGAAAATCAATTTAAAAAATTGGAATTGAACCATGCTTTAGATCAAATGGACCTAATAGACATCAAACAAAATAATAAATTAAAATGGATCAAATAGTTAAATGTAAGTGCTGAAACCATAAAACACTCAGAAAAAAACACAAGAGTAAATCTTCATGACCTTGAGTTGGGCAATAGTTTCCTAGATATGACCCCAAAAGCAGATAAAAACTGTTATATTTTACATTTTTAAGAATCATTTATTTCTTTTAGAGGTGGGGAGGGGTGGAGGGAGAGAGAAAGAATCCCAAGCAGACTCCCTGCTGAGTGTGGAGCCCAGCCTAGGGCTTGATCCCCTACCCTGAGATCACAACCTGAGCTGAAAGGAAGAGTCGGACACTCAACTGACTGAGCCACCTAGGCACTCCCAGAACTGTTATATTTTAAGACACTATCAGTAGGATGAAAAAGAAACCCAGAGAACGGAGGAAATATATATCATATATCTAACATATCAAATCATATATGTAACATGGACAGCACAGCTCAAGAGATGGGGAATTTCAGACTGGAGCTGGAAATGGTACAAAAAGGAACCAAATGCAAGTATTATGTTTATATATGAAGATAGCAGCAATTTGGAGGTAAATTCCCATATAGGGATGTGATGGGTTATTGAGCTACAGGGAATCCTTAAGGACAAAGATAAAAAGAAAACAAAAGTTATTATGATGAATGATGGAGAAAGCCTATATTCATGAAAATGGAATATCTAGGAAATTTAGAAAAACTGAATGATTGATGTAGTGAAAGAATCATCATCACTCTGTGCCAGGTAATGTTTGAAGCCTTATATCAAGTTTTAGGAGTGACCTCCAAACTTTTTTGAATTTTGAGGGTGCAGTTTTCCTAACACAACTTAAAATTGGAAAATAAGATATTACATCATAAGTGTATATAATAAAAATATGTGATTATTGGTGTATTATAAATATTGACATGTAAAATTATAATTTAATTTTTAATTCAGTCTGAATACATAACAATTAATGACAATTATCCATTTAATGAATATACAAAAAAGCTTTTTTAAAGCAATTAGAAGCATTACATCATTTTTTCCTCTAAAGCTTTTATTCCACGAGTTTAAGTTTTTATTCCACTCTCCTCACAAAACATGGATATATATTGTAATTTATTATAAAATCTCGATGAACATAAAGCCCTAAATTTTTTTTTTAAAGATTTTTATTTATTTATTTGACAGAGAGAGAGACAGCGAGAGAGGGAACACAAGCAGGGGGAGTGGGAGAAGCAGGCTTCCCACCGAGCAGGGAGCCCGATGTGGGGCTCGATCCCAGGACCCTGGGATCATGACCTGAGCCGAAGGCAGACACTCAACGACTGAGCCACCCAGGCGCCCCAAAGCCCTAATTTTTTTAAAGATTTTGGTTTTATTGCATTTTCACATATTATTTTTTTATTATGTTCAATTAGCCAACATATAGTACATCATTAGTTTTTGATGTAGTGTTCAACGATTCATTAGTTGAGTATAACACCCAGTGCTCATCACATTTTTAAAGATTTTATTTATTTATTTGAGAGAGAGAGAGAGCGAGTGCTAGCACAAGCCGGAGGGAGGGGCAGAGAGAGAGGGAGAACTAGACTCCCTGCTGAGCAGGGAGCCTGATGCGGGGCTTGATCCCAGGACGCTGAGATCATGAGCTGAGCCTGTGGCAGATGCCTAACCGACTGAGTCACCCAGGTGCCCTAAAGCTCTACATTTTTAACAACATATTCAAGATTGAGTTATCATTGCAATATTTGGAACAAAATTGATTAAAGATGCATAAGTGTGTTATCAAACATGAAAAATAATTATTAACCAAAAATAACTTTTTGTTTTACTACAAATGCATATCTTTAGTAAACAGATGGTACTTTCTTTCTATTAGTTTATGAATACATAGATGAATATTTCTTTTTACTGGAGTGAGATGAAGATCAGCATCAACTTTTTCCCATGTTTTATTTTGAAAAATGTAAACACTGAAACTCACATCAATAGGTAGATGTGAAAGTTGGAAGATTAGGCATTAGATAGATAGATAGATAGATAGATAGATAGATAGATAGATAGATAGATAGATCACACAGTTTTTTCAACTCCTTACAAGTTATATGCTAAAAATTCCTTAGTAAGCTATTATTAAGCTTCAGAAAAGCTTAATTTCAAAGCTTTATCCACCATTAGCTTGATTCTTCCTGGTGTCATTGCTTTGGTAAACAAAAAATTTTCAGTCACTTGGATTTCCAAAGGATTTATTACCCAAAGTCTATGATTACTCACCTTCTGAACACCAGCAGCAATATTTCAATTATCCACTGATTTGACACCTGGAAGTTTGTCCATTCTGGGCAATCCATGACTGTCAAATAAAGGACGGGTGAGAGGTACATTTTTTTTTCAGAGTGGAAGAAGAGAAAATGAGAAAGTGGAGGTAGAAAAGAAGAGCCTGTTAAGAGTGTTCTGAGCATGATAAGACATTCAGAAATCGAGGGTCTAAAAATGGATTCCCTTAAATTCTCAATGTGTACACCCTGTAAAACCTTTTTGAGGCTGGTATCCCAGTTTGAAGACTACTGGTTTATATTGTGTGACTTTCTAATATTTATTGAGATGATTGCATGAACCATATGTTCTCAAGTTGATATTGAGTGTTTGCCATGTGCAAGACACTGGTCTAGCAGCTTGAGACACAGCCAAGGATAAGATCAAGGTGTTAGGACTATATGGACATTATGGTCATGATGATAGTCCATAAATAAGTAAATAACTCAATAATTCAGTAGGAGAATGAAGAAATATACAAAATAATTTCAAAGGACTTAAGTGACAGGAAGAAAATAATACAGAGTAGTGAGGAATGGTCTCATTGCCAAGGATTGTTTCTAAAGAGATGATATTTGAAGCAAAGATGTGGAAAAAGAGTAGTCTAGGCTGAGGCAGACTGATGGTCTAGGGAGGCCTTCATAGTGAAAGGATGCCTCTGTGAAGAGTCAACACATAACCTGTGTGATTTAGGTGTCAGCTATGCAAAGAAATAGAGAAGAGAAATTTAGGCAGAGAGAAGGTGATCAGTTTGTTCCAGTTTGCTAAAGACTTTCTTGATATTGGCACTCTAATTCTTGTATTCTGGGAAAACCTTCAGTCCCAAACAAAAATCGCTTGTCAACCTAACAGGGGGTCTATGATCTACTCGAATAGAGGTCCCTTGAAAGGTCAGTGATCTGATGGCCAGTATCCAAACTGCAATCACAGTCACTGGCAACTTGACTTAGACAAAATAAAAAGAATTAGAGGAAAAAGCCTTCTTGATTCTGAGACATTTAGGCACTTGAGACTGTGGCTTTCAGTAGCACCCCAGACTTAGCCAATACATTAATAATTAATCAACTTTATAGTTAATAACTGCATTTCTGTGATATCAGAGTTAACTCGCCGACTCATCAGTCACCAAACAACACTCACATGTATCTAGACACACAAAGTATAGAAACCCTACATACAACAAGCATTTGTGGACAAGATGAAGATCTTGAGAGGCATGATGTGAGATCACTATAGTGGGAAGTTGGACTTTTCATTGGAAAGATAAGTAGAATTTGTGATGCAGCTTTTAATTTCATATGATGCTCTCAAGGCAAGTCCCACTCTCATCTCTATTAGACCATTCCTTACTACTCTATACTATTAAATAAGTATTTGTGCAGAATGAGGTGGTTTCTAACTATCATCTCTATCTAGTTAAATCAATATTTGTGGAGAATGAAGTGGTTTCTAACTATAACTGGATTAGTATCTAGTTGAAGCCTTAAACAAAAATTGACCTAATGATACAGATAGGGATTTAAACTCTTAACTTACAATAAAAGGGGTGGCAAGTGTGGGAAAGGGACTTGTCTGAAACTTTTTCTGTACCTTCATAGGTTCCTCTGTATATGATAGTAGTGGTTCAGGCATTATTAAAGTCAAAATCCTTGTCTCAACCATGAAGGCAGCTCCAAACTGTGGTCTTCATTTTGTTTTGTTTTTATTTTTGTTTTTTGGTATGGAAAAATACACAGACACACAAATGTTCTCTTCAGACCAATATATTTTAATACATCGGAGGAAGACAGATAAAGAATTTCAGCCCAATAAAGAGAACTCCTGTATCTTCTATGCGCTTCCCTTTACACATTTCCAACTGTAGGGTAACTCTTGGTGCTTATCTTGGCAATAGCATTATGTCCATCTACATGCCATCCAATCCCCAATAGAATTGTCCCTGGGGAAATAACATCAATAGAATTGGCTCCCTGGATACTACTCCCAGTGCTTATCTCTAGTGTCCCATACCCAGATGAAATGTTAATTAGTTGTACCATTAGTGGTCTCAAGAGGACGTGCCAAAGCTCAGGAAGAAACTTCTCTTAGGTCTCAGTTACTAGGCTTTCTGTGGGTTTGGTTGAATCAGGTATGAACTCATCATTCAAAAAAGAAGCAGGGGAATTTGAAAAAAATTCCCAAGTATTAATATCAGTAGTTATCTCTTCTTCAAAGGGTATAAGACGTGGTGGTGTTTTAGTGTATCCGTGATCTTCTTTTATGGGAATGCAGCATGTTAGCTTGTTCATACAAAGAAGCTTGTACCTCTCAACATGAAAGCATCGTTTTCTGCAGTGTCCTATATTATTCTTCCAACATCTTTCAACTGTCCAGCCAGCTGCAGGGAATAAACGAGTAGGTCAAGTTTTTGACTCTAGCAACAATCTGGTAAGCATTAATTCAAAATTTTGACAACTATTGCTACTCCCATCTAGACTAATATGATAAATACTACAAGCCACTGGGGGACAAAAGAGAAAACTGAAACTGTATATTAAATATTTTGTCATATGCCATCAAGGAAATGGGGGTGGGTGGGGAGAGAGAGAAAGAAGGAAAGCAGAAGAAGGAAGGAGGAGGAGGAAGAAAGAGAGACAGAGAGGGAGACCTATGTAGAGCTGATATTTAAGCCAAGGCAAGAAGGATGGAAGGAGCCAGCCAGGTACACAGGAGGCAGAGATTGTTTCAGGAAAAGACCAGCAAATGGTCAGTCTCACTGCAGAGAAGCTGCATTGTGTATCTGGAGAAGATATCTGGAGAAGGCTGATTGAGTCTGAAGTGTAATGTGCAAAGAGCAAAAGAGAAAGAGATGAAATGAGCTTGAAATGACAATGCCATCCCCCAGTCAGATTAGGCCATTATTAAGCATTTTTATTTCAAAACATAGTGTGACCTAACTTGTGATTTAGATGGTTAGTTTGGATTTTATGTGTAAATTAGATTAGGGAAAAGAAATAATAGAATCAGGAAAGCATGTTAGAAGCTTTGGCTAGGTAAGACATAATGGTGGCTGGAACTGGGCTTCAAGAGCTGTGGAAAGAAGAGGACTGATTTAAGACATTGGTTTCTTGGATATAAGGTCAGAGGAAGATGGAGAAATCAAAGTGCATTATTACATTTCTGTTGAGATAGGGAAGATTAGTGGTGCTCACTATTCACAGAATAGTAAACTGAGAAAAGAACAAGATTTGGAAGGAAGAGAAAGAGGTGGGCTCAAGTATTTGCTTCAGGGCATATAACATGTAATATACTAGGATGTCAAGAAGGCAGTGGAATATACCCGTAGGATCTCAGCAGATAAGTTTGGACTCTAGATGTAAATTTTGGAATCATTGCTTATAGATATTTAAAACTGCAGTAATGGATAAAGTATAGTGAGTTGGAATAATATGGGATAAAATGGGGCCAAGATTCAATTCTGGTCAGTGTCAATATTGAGAGCTCAAATAGGAGGAAAAGACTCAAAGGAACAACCATGTAAGTCAGAACAAAACAAGAGAATGGGGCACTAGAGAATTAGATTAGTTTCTCCCAAAGCAGACCTTGGGAAAAATTTTGAGTATAATAATTGAATTGAGAGGCATTCTCCTCCCTCCTAAATCAGTTTAGAAATGGGATAGTTAGGGAAGTAAGAAAGTAAAAAAGAGCTAGGAGGAGTTAAAATGGTGGAGTAGTGGGGGACCTATGCTTGCCTCATCCCTCAAACACAGCTAGATAAATATCAAATCATTCTGAACACCCAAGAGCTTGATCTGAGGACTGAGAGAACAAACCTCACATCTAGAAGGAGAAAAACAGCCACACTGCGGAAGGGAGGAGCTGCAGGGAGTTGATTTGGGGGAGAAAAGATTTGTGGATACTACAAAGGGGAGGGAGCTCTGAGCATGGAGAGAGAGAGGGAAAGAAAAAGAGAAAGCAATGCACAGGGGATTGCACAAGAAAAATACTTCTCCAAAACAATTGACTGGGAAAAGGAGAGGGGCTGATTATCGTAGGTTTTTAAAAGCAGTGGAGCTCAAAGTCAGAAGTTTTAGAAGTCCATGCCATTGAGGGGATCGTGCCTGCCAGGCTTTGCAGTGCTCCTGTGGGGAAGGAGGGCAGAGGCCTGGGAGCAGTGTGATTTCAGGATCCTCTGGATGGCACTGGAGAGACCGTTCCCCTTCTTGGAGTGCATTTGGGAGAGGTGGCACTGCCTCTCAGGGGACAAAAGAGATGGTGGGAACTATTGAGCAGCCCTGTTAATTAGCGTGGCAACAGAAGCACCTGCTGAAGGTACCATAAACTCCGAGCCCCTGTACAATAGTGCAACCACTTTTCTGGGACAAACCAGCATCAGCCACGGTGCAGCAAGACCCACCCCCAGAGGATCAGCACAGGTCCACATGACACCAGATCTCTAAAATTTAGAGTTTTGAAACCCAGCTGCTCGCCTGAGATAAAACAAAGGAGCACTGTGCCACCAGGTAGGGAGACATCTTGGACATAGTGTGAAGGCAAGGCTCTGATAGAAGCCTGGGATGCATGAGGGGGAGATTATTCACACTTCAGGGCTTTCTGAACAGTGGCAGGCACAAACTCCCCTCTCCAGGGACTAGAGAGCAGGCCAATGCCATTTTTCACCCTGCCCATCAGCAAACAGACTGACTTCAGTGAGCAACAGTGGGGACTGGAGCCACCTACACCAAGCCCGGCCCCCCTGTGCCCTGCAGGTGCATCTTTACTAGGGCAAGTCAGCCTGAGAACCAATGAAGCAGGCCCCTCCCCCACAAGACCAGCACAAACCCCTTGCATGCACCAAGTCTACTGATCATAGAGTGCTGCAAATCTTCAGCTCTAGGGGAAATATGATCTAGCCTCTTTTAACAAGTAGACCAAAACACACCTAGCTAAGGCTTGCCACCAACTCTGAAGAGAACTAACCTGAGAGAAAGAGCAAGCAAAACACAATAGCAGAGTGCACACTCTGAAACGCTTTCAGCAGCATCAGGCCCTGGACAGTATTGGAACTCTTCTTAATATAGCCATTACTCTCAAGAGCAGGAGGCTTTCCTAGAACACAAAAGAACAGTGACAGAGAGAAAATGACAAGATGGAGGAATTCACCCCAAAAGAAAGAACAGGAAGAGGTCATGGCCAGGGATCTAATCAAAACGATATAAGTAATATGCTGAACCAGAATTTAAAACAATCATAAGGATACCAGCTGGGCTTGAGAAAAGTATAGAAGATACTAGAGAATCCCTTACTGCAGAGACAAAAGAACTGAAAACTAGTCAGGCTGAAATACAGGTCTCAACTGGTACAAAAAGATTGCAATTATACCATGCATATTTTCAGACCACGATGCTTTAAAACTTGAACTCAGTCACAAGAGAAAATTTGGAAGGAATACAACTACATGGAGGTGTCCATCCTACTAAAGAATGAATGGGTCAGCCAGGAAATTAAAGAAGAATCTTTAAAATACAGGAAACAAATGAAAATGAAAACATGACAGTTCAGAACCTTTGGGATACAGCAAATGTGGTTATAAGAGGGAAGTATATAGCAATACAAGCCTTTCTCAAGAAGCAAGAAAAGTCTCAAATACGCAACCTAACCCTATACCCAAAGGAGCTGGAAAAAAGAACAGCTAATAAAGCAGCAAGAGAAGACAAGTAATAAAGATTAGAGCAGAAATCAATGATACAGAAATTAAAAAAGCACAGTAGAATAGATAAACGAAACTAGGAGCTGGTTCTTTGAAAGAATTAATAAGATCGATAAAGCCCTAGCCAGACTCATCAAAAAGGGAAGAGAAAGGACCCAAGTAAATAAAATCATGAATGAAAGAGGAGAGATCACAACCAACACCTAAGAAATACAAACATTTATAAGAGAATATTATGAGCAAATATATGCCAACAAATTAGGCAATTTGGAAGAAATGGATGCATTCCTAGAAATGTATAAACTACCAAAACTGAAACAGAAAGAAATAAAAAATTTGAACAGACCCATAACCAGCAAAGAAATTGAATCAGTAATCAAAAATCTACCAACAAACAAGAGTCCAGGGCTGGATGGCTTCCCAGTGGAATTCTACCAAACATTTAAAGAAGAATTAATGCCTATTCTTATGAAACTGTTTAAAAAAATAGAGATGGAAGGAAAACTTCCAAACTCTTTCTATGAGGCCAGCATTACCTTGATCCCAAAACCAGACAAAGACTCCACTAAAAAGGAGAATTACAGACCAATATCCCTGATGAACATGGATGCAAAAAGTCTCACCAAAATATTAACTAATAGGATCCAACAGTACATTAAAAGAGTTATTCACCATGACCAAGTGGGATTTATTCCTGGGCTGCAAGGTTGGTTCAACATCTGCAAATCAATCAATGTGATACACCACATTAATAAAAAGAAAGGACAAGAACCATATGATTCTCTCAATAGATGCAGAAAAAGCATTTGACAAAATACAGCATGCTTTCTTGATAAAAAAACTCTCTGCCATGTAGGGATAGAGGGAACATACCTCAATATCATAAAAGCCACATATGAAAAATCCACAGTGAATATCATCCTCAATGGGGAAAAACTGAGAGCTTTTCCCCTAAGATCAGGAACACAACAGGGATGACCACTGTCAACACTGTTGTTCAACATAGTACTGGAAGTCCTAGCCTCAGCACTCAGACAACAAAAAGAAATAAAAGGCATCCAAATTGGCAAAGAAGAAGTCGAACTCTCACTCTTTGCAGATAACATGATACTCTATGTAGTAAACCTAAAAGACTCCAGCAAAAAATTACTAGAACTGATACAGGAATTCAGCAAAGTTGCAGAACATAAAATCAATGCAGAGAAGTCCATTGCATTTCTATACATTAACAATGAGGCAGAAGAAAGAGAAACCAAGGAATTGATCCCATTTATGGTTGCACCCAAAACCATAAGATACCTAGGAATAAACCTAACCAAAGAGGTAAAGGATCTGTATTCTGGAAACTATAGAACACTTATGAAAGAAATTGAGGAAGACACAAGAAATAGAAAAACATTCCATGGTCATGGATTGGAAGAACAAATATTGTGAAAATGTTTATGCTATCCAAAGCAATCTACACATTCAATGCAATGCCTATCAAAATACCATCAGCATTTTTCATAGAGCTGGAACAAACAATCCTAAAATTTGTATGGAACCAGAAAAGACCCCGACTAGCCAAAGTAATGTTGAAAAAGAAAAGCAATGCTGGAGGCATCATAATTCCATACTTCAATCTATATTACAAAGCTGAAATCATTAAGACAGTATGGTACTGGCACAAAAACAGATACATAGATCAATGGAACAGAAGAGAAAGCCCAGAAATGGACACTCAACTCTATGGTCAACTAATCTTTGACAAAGCAGGAAAGAATATCTAAAAGAAAGAAGACAGTCTCCTCAACAAAACTTAGTCGGAAAATTGGACAGCCACATTCAGAAGAATGAAACTGGACCACTTTTTTACACCATACACAAAAATAACTCAAAATGGATGAAAGACCTAAATGTGAGACAGGAATCCATCAAAATCCTAGAGGACAACAAGGCAGCAACGTCTTTGACCTCGGCTGCAGCAACTTCTTTCTAGACACATCTCCAAAGGCAAGAGAAATAAAAGCAAAAATGATCTATTGGGACTTCATTAAGATGAAAACTTTTGCACAGCAAAGGAAATAGTCAACAAAACTAAAAGGCAACCTATGGAATGGGAGAAGATATTTGCAAATGTCTTATGAGATAAAGAGCTAGTATCCAAAATCTATTAAGAACTTATGAAACTCAACATCCTAAAAAACAAATAATCCAGTCAAGAAATGGGCAGAAGACATGAACAGACATTTCTCCAAAGAAGATATATGAAAAAATGTTCAACATCACTCAGCATCAGGGAAATACAAATCAAAACCACAGTGAGAGGGATGCCTGGGTGGCTCAGTTGGCTAAGCGTCTTCCTTTGGTTCAGGTCATGATCTCAGGGTCCTGGGATCGAGCCTGGCATTGGGCTCCCTGCTCAGCAGGGAGTCTGCTTCTCCATCTCCCTCTGCAGCACCCGCTGCTTGTGCTCTCTTGCTCTCTCTCTCTGTCAAATAAATAAATAAATAAAATCTTTAAAAAACCACAGTGAGATACCACCTCTAACAGTCAAAATGGCTAAAATTAACAACTCAAGAAACAACAGATGTTGGCAAGGATGAGGAGAAAGGGGAACTCTCTTACACTATTGGTGGGAATGCAAACTGGTGCAGCCACCTTGGAAAACCTCAAGATTTTGGGTTGAGGTTCCTCAAAAATTTAAAAATAGAACTATTTTGTGACCCAACAATTGCACTACTAGGTATTTACCCACAGGATACAAAAATACTGATTTGAAGGGGCATATGCATCCCAATGTTTATAGCAACATTATCAACAATAGCCAAATTATGGAAAGAACCCAAACACCCATCAACTGATGAATGGATAAAGAAGTTGAAGTATATCTATATACAATGGAATATTACTCAACCATAAAAAAGAATGAAATCTTGTCATTTGCAATGACGTGGATGGAGCTAGAGTGTATTATGTTAAGTGAAATAAGCCAGAGAAAGACAAATACCATATGATTTCACTCATATGTGGAAATTAAGAAACCAGATGAACGTAGAGGAATGGAGAAAAAAGAAGAGAGAGAGAGAGGGAAGCAAACAATAAGAGATCCTTAACTATAGAGAACAAACAGGTTGATGGAGGGGAGTTGGGGGGATGGGCTAAATGGGTGATGGTATTAAGGAGGGCACTTGTGATGAGCACTGGGTGTTATATGTAAGTGATGAATCACTAAATTCTACACCTAAAACCAATTTTACAATATTTGTTAACTAACTGGAATTTAAATTAAAACTTGAAATTAAAAAAAAAAGAGAAAGCCAAAAGTAGGTGAGTTATACAGTTAGTTACCACTAGTTGACTAGAGCATAATCCCATGGAAAACTCTGGCAGCCAGTGTATGAAACAAGCCTCAGAGTTATCCTTCTTGAGAATGAAAGGAGCTGGAGTATTTATCTGCTGTCTAGCCAGCCAATAGTTGATAGATGATCCCAGAGTGAGTTCATAATTCCCTCTCATTTCTGGATTGCTCTGTATAGGGCTATTTCACATGCAATCAACCATGCTTTGAGGATAACTGCCAGTTGCAGGCTGGTGTGCATGAAAATGGTAAATGCTAAGAGGATCCAAGAAAAATTGAATCAGATATGAATAGATTATGCGAGAGAGGAAAATGTTTCTTAAAGCAATGAGTGGACTTCTGTAGGTAAATATTACAGAGAAGTTCAGTAAGATAAGTGCAGAAGTGTCCATTATGTTGAACATGATGATTGTCACTGGTAACCATGAGAGGAGCAGTTTCCCAGTGGTAGGGAAAAAAGAAACAAAAGTGAAGTTGGTGAAATGTGAATGATAAAAGTTGAAATAGCACCTGGAGACAAAACTCTTAAGTTTACTGTGAGGAAGGGCAGAGAAATAGAGAGGTTCTTGGAGGAAATATGGAGCCAAGTGAGCATTTTTCAGGGATGTTTTGAAGAATGGGAAATAACAGAGCATGTTTGAAGGCACTTAAGAAGAAACCAGTAGAAAGGGAGAGATTAATGTAGAATAGGGAAATGTCACAATGGAAGGTCATAATCCTTTGTAGTTGGCAAGGATCAAAATCACATTTGGCAGATTGAGATGGAGAAGGCACACATTCTCAGTTACGTCAGAGGGAAAGAGAAGTTGGATACAGAGGCATACTGGTATGAATGTTGACCATGGTAAAAAGAAAAAAGTTCTGTTTTAATTTTTAATTTTTTAATTTTTGTTTATTCATTTTTTTAGATTCCACATATAGTACTTGTGTTTCTCAGTCTGACTTATTTCACTTAGCAAAATACCCTCTCAGTCTATCTATGTTGTTGTAAATGGCACAATCTCATCATTTTTTATGGCTGCATAATATTTCATTGTATATATATACCACATCTTCCTCATCCATTCGTCTATTGATGGACACTTGGGTTGCTTCCACATCTTGGCTATTGTGAAGAATGTTACAATAAACATAGGGGTGCATATATCTTTTCATATTAGTGTTTTAATTTTCTTTGGGTAAATACCCAGTAGTAGAATTATTAACTCATATGGTATTTCTATTTTTAATTTTTTGAGCAACCTCCATACTATTTCCCACAGTTTCTGCACCAATTTTCATTCCTACCAACAGTGCACAAGGGTTCCTTTTTCTCCACATCCTCACCAACGCTCGTTATTTCTTGTCTTTTTTATTTTAGCCATTCTGATGTGTAAGGTGATATCTTTTTTTAAAGGTTATTTATTTATTTATTTGATATATATATATAGAGAGAGAGAGAATGTGTGTGAGAGAGAGAGCACGAGTGGAGGGTGGGGGCAGAGGGAGAGGGAGAAGCAGACTCCCTGCTGAGCAGGGAGCTTGATGTGGGGCTCCATCCCAGGACCTTGGGATCATGACCTGAGCTGAAGGCAGATGCTTAACTGACTGAGCCACCCAGGTGCCCCTGTAAGTTGATATCTAACTGTGGTTTTGATTTGCATTTCCCTGATGATTGGTGAGGTTGAGCATCTTTTCATGTGACTCTTGGAATTTTTAAAATCTTGAAGTGTGGGATAAAGTCGTAAGCTGGGAGGGAGAGGCACGTAGAAAAGTAGAGCAGGAGAATTAAAGAAAGGTCAGTACAAAATAGCTGTCTAGGAAGGAGGGAAGATGAGCTCAAAAAAAAAATACAGTAGGATTTATGAGCAATGTGATAATTCATTTGTGGGATGTAGACATGAATGTAAAATGAAACTAGCCTGCTCCATTGTATGATCATTTATCAAGCAAGCAAACATGACCATCTTTCTCATCAAATTGCCTGCAAAGTGCAAAGGTTAGTGTATTCTTGGCAGAGGAAGCAGCTAGAGTAAATGTTCTATATTGGAGGAAGCCTGGTATACATGAGAAAGGGGAAATAAGTCTCAAAACAATCTTTTCTGGATTTAATTTGATAATGTATAAAAAGCACCTGTCATGGGTTGACATATATAAAGCTCACAATAATTTGTCTCCTATTGCCTCCCCTGGGCTAAGAAGTTTATTCCATTTTTCCAATGATTCATTCTCTTACTACTTATTGGCTCAAATTTACTTTGCTTATGTTAGAATTATCTGTAAGTTTCAAATGTAGACATTCCACTTCTTTCATCCAAGACAAACTTTGACATCATTTCTTCATTTCTTGCTCTACAAGATTATTTCTCAATTTTTCTTTTCTTCCAGGGTACCTATTCTAGAAAGCTCCTCATTCAACAAAGTTTGAGCCCCTAACTATAGTACAGACTTCATTCTAGGTCCTTAAGGTACATTTGTGAACTAATCAGGCAAAGTCACATGAAGCTTACTTTCTACCAGGGCAAGAAAGACAATGAAAAACAAGTAAATTATCTTATATGTGAGAAGGTGATAAGTGGTTTACAGAAATAAAAGAGAATCTATTTGGAGTGTTATGGGGGCAGATTGCAGTTTCTTTCTTCCTTTTTTTAAAATTAAAGATGTATTTATTTGAAAGAGAGAGAGAGCACAGGCAGGAGGGGTGGAGGGAGAGGGAGAATCTCAAGCAGACTCTGCTGAGCGTGGAGCCCAAGGCAGGGCTTGATCTCTTGACCCTGAGATCATGACCTGGGCTGAAACGAAGAGTCAGACACTTAACTGACTGTACCACCCAGGCACCCCCAGGTTGCAGTTTCTTAAACAGCCATTAGCATAGGACTTGAAAGAAGGTGACAAGTAAACAATGACTTGAAGGAGGTAAAGGAATTAGCCACAACAGTACCTGGGGCAAGAGCATTAGCAGAGGAAACAGACAGAACTCTGGGTTGAGCAAGCCAGGCATGTTTGAGGAAGAGCATTGAAACCATTGTGGCTCTGGTGAAATGAGCAAGGACTAGAATGGTAGAAGATGAAGTGAGAGACGTCATAAGGGACAGATCATGGAGAGCAGGTGGGCTGCTGTTAGGACCCTGGCTATTGCTCTGAGTGAAGAGGGGGCCATTGCAGAGTTTTGAGCAGAAGAGGTACATAATCTGACTTCCAGTGGGAGTGCTGTCTGCTATCTTGATGGCAGATTGCAGGAGGCAAGTGTAAAAGGACAGATACCTGTGAGGAAGCTACAGAAGTAGGAGGTGAGAGATGGTAGTGATTTGAATCGGAGTGGTAGCAGTGGAGGTGGTGAGACTGGTCGGCTCTGGACATAACTTGCAAGTAGACTCTTTGATAGATACGGATGTCACAGCTAAAAATATCAAAGATAATTCTAAGAATATGGCTTAAGCAATGAGATGATGGCAATTGGGAATAATCTATAATTGAATGTATTTTTGTTAAGAATGACAGCAGTCATTTTCTTCAAAGCTCCTCAGTCTGGAATTATGTTGTTAAAACTTGTGACCTCCATCAGCAATATCTCAAAATCATAAAACTAAAGAATATGAATAACAACTGTATTATTTCAGACACATAAGCCATTTGCCAAAACATTTTCCCATGTGGAAATTCTCTCTAAAACATACCAGATGCAGAATCAAAAAGCATCAACTTAAATACAGCTATTGCCATTGATGGACAGCTTGGCTTGGTAAAAACCACCAGATGCTGTCTCACTTGAAAACACAGAAATAAACTCAAATACATTAAATAGTTAAATTTCAAAACAGAACCTATAACGGAAAATCTATAAATCAACAGGAATAAAAACTACCCCCTAAAATAAAAGGGAAAAATAGGCATAGCCACACGATTTTTAGAAAAATTAAAATATACAATAAATATATATCTGAAGTTTGACTTCTTCATACTGAGTGAAATAGAAACAATTATATCTTTAAACATTATCCTTCATGTAAAAATTTTGATTTATGTCTAAGAACGTTTATATAGAAAATAACTCGTATATATAACATAAATACACTTATTAGCAAAAATAGTGACATAAATGTTCATTTATCAAATGGATAAATAATTTGTAGAGCATCCATTCATTGATATTTTATGCAATTATTGAAAATTCAGTTGTTGGAAAATATTTAATATATGGGAAACTACTAATAATGTAATAGAAATTTAAAAGTAGGCTACACATTTATTTACATGGTATCCAAGAATCTGAGGAAGAGCAACAGAACAAAACTTTATTCTTTATTATTTCAAAACTTTTCAAAATGTTAGCAAATAGTTCATAATCAGAAATTCACCCACCCTCTATAAGTTCTATGCATCTGTTAATAATAATAAAGTAAGTTTCTATATTGATAAGAAATCTCTAAGACATACTGGTAGTGCCTTGCAGAAGAATCCACATGGTTCATTTACACTGTATTTTTTAAAATCTAAGATATATACATGCGTTAGGATATACAAGTAATTGGTAAGATTGGTAAACATATATATATGCTTATATATATGTACATATATATATGTATATATATATATATGCTAGGATATACAAGTAATTGGTAAGATTGATTGATTGAGAGAGATTCTGAAAGAAAGATTGAAGAAATGTTATTCTAGGGTAAGAGAGTACTTTTCCTTAAACTCATATATACCTATCAAGCGCTTGATACTTTGTATCAATTGCAAGTACTATTTTTCAATGAAAAGTAGATAATTTCCAAAAGTAACATCACTAAAAAGCAGGAATAAGCTCATTCATATTGATCTAATACCAGAGGCTTACTATTTCATTGGTTAACACTGGTTAGAGAGACAGCCAGAAAAGGCTGCTCAGAAGATTGAGGAAATTCTTGCCTTTGGAGAAATGTCTCAGAAGATACCCCATCATGATAGGTGCCTCCAACAGGGTCTTAGAGAGTAGGGACATGGAGCTGCCATAATGAGAGCATTTCTGTGGCTTTTTATTGGCCCAAGTCTTTTCCAGCAGACCCTCTTTTCCTGTCAAGACACCTGAAATCTCAAGGTCAATAACTCATCCTAGTTCCATCATCGCTACATTTTAGGGTTCCATTACCTTTGGTCACCAAATTTAGGAACCCACATATAATGAAGGTCAGCATCAGGAGATTCATGGCTTCTGGAAGAGAGGAAGCTCCCTGTCCTGAGGAATCCAGAGCACTTGGCCCAGCTAGGAGTATAAATAGTCATCTTTACTTGCCTATCACGGGTGATGAACCAGAGATGGGGAGAATGCCATGCCGTTCGGATCACCAGACCATTAACTTGCATCATTGAGTGTGCATGACAAAATAATGCTCTGTTCTAGAAACTATTAAAGGAAACTGAGGCCTTATGAAATGAATTATAATCCTGAGGAAGTGTATGGTCTGATGGGAAGAAACAATTCCCAAAGGAAATTGTTCTCCTTAACCCTATATGGGGCCAATTACTTCTCCTCTCTTTGTATGCAGCACCGTAAGTATACATCAATGATAGCAGAATGCTACGTAAAGATCCCACTTATTTCAGACCAATAGTTTTGACTTCTAGTAGAGTGTTCTTCTCTCCATCTGAATGATTACCAAATACATTTTGTATTAATTTTTGTATAAGTTACGAAGTTTAGTTTGAGATGGATTTTTTTTTACTGTGGATATTCAATTTTTGCAGTAACAATTTATTGAAAGTACTATCCTTCCTCCATTGAATTGCTTTGGCACATCTGTCAAAAATTAGTTGGCCATACTTGATTCTGTATTATGTTCCATTGATTATGTGTCTATTCCTCTGCCAGAACAACACACTCTTGATTACTATAGCTGTATAATATGTCTTGAGATAGTGCAGTGATTCTTCTTGCTTTATTCTTCTTTTAAAAAAATTTTTTACCGGGGTGCCTGGGTGGCTCAGTCGTTAAGCATCTGCCTTCGGTTCAGGTCATGATCCCAGGGTCCTGGGATCGAGCCCCACATCGGGCTCCCTGCTCACCGGGAAGCCTGTTTCTCCCTCTCCCACTTCCCCTGCTTGTGTTCCTGCTCTTGCTGTTTCTCTGTCAAATAAATAAAATCTTAAAAAAAAAATTTTTTTTTTACCTATACCAGTTCCTTTGCCTTTCAATAAAAATTGTAGAATAGTCTATGTATATCTACAAAAATCTTGCTTGAGATTATGATAGCAATTGAGTTAAACCTGTGTATTAGTCTGGCATAAATTACTTCTTTGTTATGTTGAGTCTTCTAATCCATCCATGTGTGCCTACGCCACTTCACTTAAGTGTTTATTTCTTTCATCACCGTTTTGTACTTTTTAGAATACAAGACTTAAAATATTTTTCAATTTATATCTAAGTATTTTATGAGTGATTTTAATAAATTTATACTTTTGATTTCAATATTCACATATTTTTAGTATACAGTAATACAATTCATGTTTATGTATTGATTTTGAATCCTGAACCTTGCTCAACTCAGTTATTAGTTCTAAGAGGTTTTTTATAGATTCCTTGATCTTTTCTCTGTAGACTATCATGTCAGCTGTAAATAGGGACAGTTTTCTGTCTTCCTTTCCAAACTCTGTATTTATTTCCTTTTCTTGTCTCATCATGTTGAGTAGAATTTTCAGAATACATTAAATAAGAAGGGTGAGAGTGGATATCCTTGCACTTCTGTGATCTTAGAGGTATTCATTCTTTTACCATTAAGGGTAACATTAGCTGTAGGTATTTTATAAATTTTTTTTATCAAGTTGAGAAAGTTTCCCTACATTCTTACTTTTCTGAGAGTTTTTATCATGAATGCATTTGAAACTTATTCAAATGCTATTTATACATCTACTGATTGGATCATATGATTTTTCTCTGTTCTTAGCCTGTTAATTTGCTAGGTGACATTGATGATTTTCAAATATTTAACCACCTTTCATTCTGCAACAAATCCCACCTGGTCATGACTTTAATTCTTTTTATATATTGCCCAACTCCATCTGCCAATACTTTTTTAATTGAAATAATTGTAGATTCACATGTACTTGTAGGAAATAATTTAGAGCAATCCTGTGTACCCTTTATTTTGTGTCCCTTAATAGTCACATCTTGCAAACTTAGAGTGCAATATCAACAGCCAGGATGTTGACATAGGTACATTCCACCAGTCTTACTCTGATTCCCCAGTTTTACTGGTAATTATTTGTGTGTGCATGTGTGTGTTGTGATAGTGTGTGTGTATGCAGTTCTGTATACTTGTATCACATGTAGGTTTGCATATCTACCACTCAAGATATACAGTTCCATCATCAAAGGGTCCCACCTTCAGTTTACTTTGGCCTTTTCAAAAGTCAGTTGTGCATATTTGTATGATCTATTTCTAGGTTCTGTAATTTGGTCCATTGATAGGCATTTATCCCTCTGCGAATGCCACACAGCTGTACGTAAGCCTTGATATTGGATGGAATGATACTTCTCACTTGATTCTCTGTTCAAGATGGTTTTAATTACTCTAGGGCTGATGTTCTTGTATATCAATTTTATAATAAACTTGTCCATGTCTAGAAAAATCTTGCTTAGATTAGATAAGAATTTCATTAAACCTGTAGATCAGTGTTAAGTCTTCCAATCCCTGAACACAGTATGACTCACTGCATGTTTAGGTCTTCTTTGCCTCCATCAGAATTTTGTAATTTTCAGCATCCAGATCCTAAACATGTTTTGTTAAATGTATACCTAAGTATTTCGTTTACTTTGGGAGTGATTATAATTAGTACTGCTTTAAAATTCCAATTTCCATAAATATATTCTTAATATATAGAAATGTACTTTGTGAATAGATGTTTATTTGGGCAATTAGAATTGCAATTCAGGAGTCACATATTCAGGTAGAAACCTGAATTCTTTTGTGTCTCATCTTTTATCCTGCAACACAGCTGAACTCATTAGTTGATTCTTGTGGATTTTTCAAATAGATTTTTTGGGGGATTTTCACCTAGATAATCATGTCATCTGCAAACAGGCAGCTCTTTTTTCCTTTTCAATCTATATACCTATTATTTACTGCTTTATTGCAATGATTACAATTTCCAGTAGTTTTTTTAAATTTAATTTAATTTTATTATGTTATGTTAGTCACCATACAATTTCTGATGTAGTGTTCCACGATTCATTGTTTTTGTGTAACACCCAGTACTCCTATAGTGTTAATGTGAAACCATTTAGTCTTTGATCATTAAATATGAGGGATTTATTTTGTAGATGTTCTTTATCAAATTGAGGTAGTTCCCTTCTACTCCTCGCTTGCAGAGGATTTTTATCATGAATTAGTGTTTTGTAAAATGCTTTTTCTGCAACAATCAATATGCTCATATTATTTTTATAATTTCCCTGTTGCTATGGTTACATTGATTTTTTTATTCTTATTTTAAAAATTTAATTTAATTTTATTATGTTATGTTAGTCACCATACAGTACATCATTAGTTTTTGATGTAGTGTTCCATGATTCATTGTTTTCGTATAACACCCAGTGCTCCAGGCAATATGTGCCCTCCTTAATACCCATCACCAGGCTAACCCATCCCCCTACCCCTTCCCCCAATTGCACTACTGGGCATTTACCCCAAAGACACAGATGTAGTGAAAAGAAGGGCCATATGCACCCCAATGTTCATAGCAGCAATGTCCGCAATAGCCAAACTGTGGAAAGAGCCGAGATGCCCTTCAGCAGATGAATGGATAAAGAAGATGTGGTCCATGTATACAATGGAATATTACTCAGCCATCAGAAAGGATGAATACCCAACTTTTACATCAACATGGATGGGACTGGAGGAGATTATGCTAAGTGAAATAAGTCAAGCAGAGAAAGTCAGTTATCATATGGTTTCACTTATTTGTGGAGTATGAGGAATAGAATGGAGGACATTAGGAGAAGGAAGGGAAAAATGAAGGGGGGGAATTGGAGGGGGAGATGAACCATGAGAGACTATGGACTCCGAGATACATTGACTTTTTTAAAAGATTGTATTTGTTATTTATTTAGAGAGCATGATGGAGGGGAAAGAGGGAGAGGAAGAGAGAATCTCAAGCAGACTCCACACTGAGCAGGGAGCCCCACACAGGGCTTGATCACATGACCCTGAGATCATGACCTGAGCTGAAATCAAAAGTCGTTCATTTAACCAACTGAGCCACCCAAGCGCTCCACATTGATTGATTTTTGAGTGTTAAAACCAGTCTTGCATACCTGAAATAAATTATTCTTTTATACATTGCTGGATTCTATTTGCTAATATTTTACTGAGATATTTGCATGTAAGTTTCTGAGAGCATTTGGTCTGTAGTTTTGATTTTTCATAATGTCTTCATCTACTTTTACTCTTAGAGTAATGCTGACATCATAAAATGAGTTAGGAAGTATTCCCTCCTCTTTGGTATTGGCATTCAATCTTTGTAAGTACAGGTATCCCTCACTCTTTGAAAGTTTGGGTTACACCACTTCACTTTTATGAAAGACCTACATTAGTACCTGTTTTTGCTAACTGAAAGAAATCTGAAGAGGATCTTTGCTTTTAAAAAGAAGGTGAAAAGCAAAAATAGTGTTCAGTTCAGTGTTTGTTTTTCGGTGAGCTGTTACAGAGGCAACTCACACCTAGAGCAGCACGAGTGGCCCTGCCAAGCTCCTTCCTCGGGGACTGCACTCAGCATCTCAGCATCAAGCCGCCATAGCTTTGAACTATTTGAGCATCTGTGCTTTGTCTGGATTTAGTTTGTGCATCCATTAGCAAGCTGTGTCCCAAGGTATCAGAAAGCCTAAGAACGGTTATTGTGGGGTCCGAAAACACTCAACAAATTTCCCATATAGATTAATGGTAATTGCTTCTTTGCTTTATGTTTTCACAGAAACGCTCTGCTCTCGGATAGTGGGGGAAACCTGTACTGTGTAGAATTCTCCCACAAAACCATTTTGGCCTGGAGATTTCTGTTTCAAAGCTTTTAAATTACAGATTCAATTTCTTTAATGGTTATAGAACTATTCAGAGTCCATAGTCTCTCATGGTTCATCTCTCCCTCTGAGAAACAAACAGGGTTTTAGAGGGGAGGGGGAGGGGGGATTGGTTAGCCCGGTGATGGGTATTAAGGAGGGCACGTACTGCATGGAGCACTGGGTGTTATACAAAAACAATGGATTGTGGATCACCACATCAAAAACCAATGATGTATGGTGACTAACATAACATAATAAAAAAATAAATAAAATAAAATAATTGGAAGAAAAAAGAACTATTCAGGTTGTCTATTTCATTTTGGAGAATTGGCCTATTTCTTCTAAGTTATAAAATTTTTGAGTGAAACATTTCTTGTAGTTTTCTCTTCGTATCTTTTTTTTTTTTTTAAGATTTTATTTATTTATTTGACAGAGAGAGACACCACGAGAGAGGGAACACAAGCGGGGGTAGTGGGAGAGGGAAGCAGGCTTCCCGCTAAGCAGGGAGCCCAGTGCAGGCCTCGATCCCAGCACCCCGGGATCATGACCCCAGCCGAAGGCAGATGCTTAACGACTGAGCCACCCAGGCGCCCCCCCTTCTTATCTTTTTAAATGGCTATAGGAGCTTAATGATATCCACTGTTTCTTTGTGGATACTGATGGTTTCTGAATTGTTTCTTTTTATCTTTATCAATTTTGAAATTTGATTTAGCAATTTTACAGATTTTCTTTAGAGAATTAGCTTTTTGTTTAATTCTTTTTTTCTATTGTTTTTCCGGTTTCAATTTTATTTTTCTTCTGCTGTTGCCCTTATTATTTCCTTTCTTATGGTTGCTTTGGGTTGATTTTGCTTCTCTTGTTCTAGTTTTGAGATAGGATCTTACATTATTGAGATCGTTCTTCTTTTCAATTATAAGCATTTAGTGCTAGAAGCTTCCTTCTAATTATCACTTTAGATGCAGCCCACATATTTTGATATAACCTATTAGGAAGAAATGTGAAACACAAAAACATGCAAAAAGCTGTCTTAGACAAATTAGGGTTTTATTCTTCTCATATGATAAAATGTCAAGGAATGCTATAAGAGATTCACAATGACATCAGGCACCAGGCAACATCTTCCCTTCTTTTCACCCATTCCTCGCATGTGCTTTTGGCCCATAGTTAGAAGATGGCTGCATCGCCTCCAGCATTATGACCGTGTTTCAAGCACAAGGAGGTGGCAGGGCAAACGCTAATGGGTACATGCCACTTGAATCTTTGCCCCACCCCTTTGAAGTATCTTACAAGATACCCCACCACCAAAGATACTCTGCTTAAAGTCACTGGCCATAGTTGCATCACATTTCACCACTGCATGCTTGCCGGATTTGGAAACGTTTTTTCCATGGGCATGCTGCTGCACCTAAACTACCATTCAGACACAAAATGTTGTAAAAAGGAGCGAAGCAGCAGAAATGCCCAGAGCACACTCACTCCTCGGCAGGTATCACATAGCACACTGAGTTCTCCGAGAAAGACGGCACCCCTGCAGGGCCAAACTCATGATCCCTTTCTTGGAACATCAAGATCGAATTGTGCTGGCAGCCTGCAGGCATACCCCAAGTTTTGTGGAACATCACCGAGGGTCAGGCGAAGAACTGTATGTGCAAACCACCATCCGTGACAGGAGCAGGCTAGAGATGTGGCAGATGGAAGAGCTCTGTTGACAGGTGATCAGCGCCACTACTGGGGCGATTTAAGGCAGCTGAAGAATTCTGGCAACTGATACCAACCTCCAGCCCCTGGAATGCACGGGAGCTTCTCAGAAAGCCTGCCATCTGAGGTCACAGTATGTGGTCAGGGGACACTCTTAGTGTCGGTGACAGAGTAATCGGTGTCAGAATACTTTCATGCAAGTTGCCTATTGCCCTGCACGGTTCCATTTTCTTTCTCTGTCCCTTGGCATATCATTTAAATGTATTTTTACAATTTTTTAAGTGCTTGACCTAGAGTTTTCATTATACCTTTTTAAATGATTAAAGTCTACTTAGAAACACCTAGAGTCTGTGTTCAGCCTTTTCAGCTGAAAGCCACTGTTAATATACTGAAGTTTTTTTTGGTACATTGGTACAGTGCAGGGGAGGGAAAAAGATCTAAATTTTTCTGATTTTGTCCCAGACTTTTAGTGAGGCTGTGTGTCAGGGATATGATCTTTATCAATGTTCCTGTCCCTTTTCCCAGGATACAGTGTTTTTCCCATCCACTACTCTCTTCCCTGAGTGCAGTGTATTTCCTTGAAGAACTCTTCCCTATTGTCTATTTTTTTCTTTAGATCAAATAAGTTTAGAGCAAGCTGGCGTGGGCAAGATACCTTTCTATCATCTGGGATAAAGTCTCAGAATTGCACTTGGTCAAATTCTTTCTCCCTAGAGACTAGACCTTTGTTAGGAAGAAAGTCTTGAAGAGTCTCACCATTGCCAGTAGCCAGATACTCACTGTGAGAGCCTGATGGTTTTCCATTTATTCTCTGTGAAATTGTAGGTTTTTCTCAAAATGTTGTCATCCTAGATTTCCTATTCATACTTAATAGACACAATAGAAATTTTGATTGTAAGCAATTTTTTATGTGTTTGAGCCTATCTTCAGTTAGCTTTTGATTTAAGATGTTTAGCTATGAATATAGAAAAACGTGTATTTGCTGGAATGCATGGCACTGAAGTTTACTGCTCTTATTCTCTTTATAAAAGGCACTTCAGCAGAAAAATGGAGTAACTTTTTAAAACATGAAAATATGGTATGCAGGAATATTTATGCCAACTCAGGAGTTTAATAATAAAATTCTAAGATGACATCCATGTAGCCTGTTTAGCAAGAAATGAGTTCACATTGTAGAGGGAGAATAAGGTTCCAGTGATAAGATATAAGTGAGGTGCCCCCTCATTTACTACATATATCATTTTACCTTGTGGCATTAGTTTTCTGGAACATATATTAGATGATCTGTTTAGGACATGTATTTTTTTACATTTTTCTTAAAGTATCTTTGCATGTAAATCAGGTCACGACTTTCTGATTTGGAAGCTAGTGAGCTTATCTATGTAAATTATTTGCTAAATCAAAAGTGAATAAACAAAAAGGAACCTAGGTGGTAAATGAGGTCAAAGCAGTGAGCAGGGCAATAGGCAACTTGCATGAAAGTATTCTGACACCGATTACTCTGTCACCGACACTAAGAGTGTCCCCTGACCACATACTGTGACCTCAGATGGCAGGCTTTCTGAGAAGCTCCCGTGCATTCCAGGGGCTGGAGGTTGGTATCAGTTGCCAGAATTCTTCAGCTGCCTTAAATCGCCCCAGTAGTGGCGCTGATCACCTGTCAACAGAGCTCTTCCATCTGCCACATCTCTAGCCTGCTCCTGTCACGGATGGTGGTTTGCACATACAGTTCTTCGCCTGACCCTCGGTGATGTTCCACAAAACTTGGGGTATGCCTGCAGGCTGCCAGCACAATTCGATCTTGATGTTCCAAGAAAGGGATCATGAGTTTGGCCCTGCAGGGGTGCCGTCTTTCTCGGAGAACTCAGTGTGCTATGTGATACCTGCCGAGGAGTGAGTGTGCTCTGGGCATTTCTGCTGCTTCGCTCCTTTTTACAACATTTTGTGTCTGAATGGTAGTTTAGGTGCAGCAGCATGCCCATGGAAAAAACGTTTCCAAATCCGGCAAGCATGCAGTGGTGAAATGTGATGCAACTGTGGCCAGTGACTTTAAGCAGAGTATCTTTGGTGGTGGGGTATCTTGTAAGATACTTCAAAGGGGTGGGGCAAAGATTCAAGTGGCATGTACCCATTAGCGTTTGCCCTGCCACCTCCTTGTGCTTGAAACACGGTCATAATGCTGGAGGCGATGCAGCCATCTTCTAACTATGGGCCAAAAGTACATGCAAGGAATGTGTGGCCCAAGTCTCAAGTAGTTAAAGACACTTTATCAGGCAGGATATTTTAAGGGCTCACAGGTTAAACGTGTGCCAGAAGCTGCTCAAGGACCCATTCTAGTGACTCTGGGAACATGGAGTTGGGGAAACCACAAGTCGGCTAAGCTAATCCTTTACTGCATAGTCCACACCCATGGCCCTTGGCTAAGCTGTCTTACTGCAAAATGATCCTATATATCTGAGCGTCTACATTTAGGGTAGCATTTGTATAATAAAGTTAGCAATAATATTAGTATGTATATTCTTAACATTTGAGGGAGTCAGTGTGGGGTAGGGAAAGACTTAAAAAAACGACTCATGTATCCTATAAAAGGCATTATATCAAAAACTAATGAGGTACTGTATGGTGACTAACATAACATAATAAAAAAAAGAAAAAAATGGAAAAAAAAGCCATTACATACATTTTTATATATTTTTTTTAATTTTTAAAAGATTTTTATTTATTTGTCAAAGAGAGAAAGAGCAAAAGCAGGGGGAGCTGCAGGCAGAGGGAGAAGCAGGCTCCCCACTGAGCAACGAGCCCGATGTGGGACTCGATCCCAGGACCCTGGGATCATGACCCAAGCTGAGGGCAGACGCTTAACCGACTGAGCCACCCAGGCATCCCCATTTTTACGTTTTTGTACCAATTTCATTACTTGTGTCCCCCCTGCTTTACCACTTTTACCTTATGATAAATGTGTGCAGAACTATTTAGTGTAGAAATTAGTTGATGGTTGGAGAGAGCCATGAGTGACTATCACTTTTACAATTGCAACAAGAAGAATAAGATACTTAGGAATAAATTTAACCAAGGAGATGAAAGACCTATCTATACACTGAAAACCATGAATCATTGATGAAAGAAAGTAAGGAAGACAAATAAATGGAAAGATACTCTGGGTTCACAAATGGAAGATAAATCTTGTTAAATATTGTGCAGCCACTGTGGAAAACCGTGTGGAAGTTTCTCAAAAAATTAAAAATAACACTATCATTTGATCCAGAAATCCCACTGTGAATATGTATCTGGATGAAATAGAATCACTGTCTTGAAGAGATATTTGCATTCCCATGTTCATTGCAGTATTTATCACAATAGCCAAGGTATGGAGATAACCCAAATGTCTGTTAGCAGTAGAATGGATAAAGAAAACATGTATATATAAAGTGGACTAATAATCAGACTTTTCTTCAGAATTTGCCTGTCATCCTTGCCCAGGGCCATGCTAATCTCTGTGTCATTATTTTAGTCTATGTGCTGCCAAAGTGACCATAATAATCAGCTTTTTATTTTTTTTAAAGATTTTTATTTATTTATTTGACAGACATAGCAAGAGAGGGAACACAAGCAGGGGGAGTGGGAGAGGGAGAAGCAGGCTCCCCACTGAGCAGGGAGCCCAATGTGGGGCTCGATCCCAGGACCCAGAGATCATGACCTGAGCCGAAGGCAGGCGCTTAACAACTGAGCCACCCAGGTGCCCCAATAATCAGCTTTTTAAAAGGAAGGAAAACCTGCTATTTTTTGACAACATGCATGAACCTGTAGGACATTATGCTAAGTGAAATAAGCCAGATGGAAAAAGAAAAATACTGCAAGATCTTATTTACATTGGAATCTCAATAGTCAAACTCATGGAAGCAGAGGTAGACAGTGATTGCCAGGGGCTGTGTAGAGGGGGAAATGGAGAGATGGTGTCAAGAGGTACAAAATTTTAGTTATGCAAGATGAATGAATTCTGAAGATTTGTTGTAGAACAATGTGACTATAAGTTAACAATGTTGTATTATATTCTTCATATTTGCTAATGGAGTAGATCTTAAATGTTTCCACCACAAAAGAAAATGATCTAAAAGGAAAACAATAACTATGTGTGGTAATGAATTTTAAAAAGTGAAAAGGATTAAAAGAAACCTGAAAGATGTTATTTGCAAATACAGTGAAAGACGTTATTTGCAAATTATGTATCCAACAAAGAACTCAAATAGAGTACATAAACAACACTTAAAATTTAACAATTAAAAACATATATTCCATTATCCTTGAGTAAATACCCAGAAGTTGAATTGCTGAATGATATGGTAGTTCTGTTTTAATTTTTTGAGGAGCCTCCATACTGTTCTCCACAGTGGCTGTACCAGTTTGCATTCCCATGAAGAGTGCATGGGGGCTCCTTTTTCTCCACATCCTTGCCAAGACTTGTTATTTCTTGTCTTTTTTATTTTAGTCATTCTGACAGGTGTGAGGTGGTATCTCATTGTGGTTTTGATTTGCATTTTCCTCATGATGAGTGATTTTGAGCATGTTTTCATGTGTCTGTTGGCCATTTGTATGTCTTCTTTAGAAAAATGCCTATTCAGGTCTTCTGCCCATTTTTAATTGGATTATAATTTTCATATATGTGTTGAGTTGTGTAAGTTCTTAATATATTTTGGATATTAATCCAGTGTGAAAAGATATATGTACATCTATGTTTATTGCAGCATTATTACATTAGCCAAGATACAGAAGCAGCCCAAGTGTCCATCAATAGATGAATGATTAAAAAAGATGTGGTATATGTATACACAATGGAATGGTACTGAGCCATAAAAGAGAATGAGATCTTGTCATTTGCAATTACATGGATGGACCTAGAGGTATAATACTAAGTGAAATAAGTTAGACAGAGAAAGACAAATACCATATGATTTCACTTATATGTGGAATTTAAGAAAAAAATCAAATGAACAAACAGAGAAAAAGAGACAAACAAGAAAAATAGTCTCTTAAATATAGAGAACAAATTGGTGGTTGCCAGAAGGGAGGTTGGGGGGCAGTGGGTGAAATAGATAGTGAAAAGGGCATTAAGAGGTACAAACTTCCAGTTACAAAATAAATAACTCATGGAGATGAACAGTACAGCATAGGGAATATAGTCAGTAAGATAGTAATACCACTGTTTGGTGACAGATGGTGACTACACTTACTGTGGTGAGCACTGAGTAGCGTATAGAATTGTTGAATCTCCATATTGTACACCCAAGACTAATATAACACTGTATTTTAGTTATACTTCAGTAAAAAAGACATACTCCTCATAAAAACCCCCACAAATATTCCATTTAGAAAATGGGCAAATGAACAGACATTTCACCAGATGGCAAAAAGGTACATGAAAAGATGCTCAGCATCAGTAACAATTAGGGAAATATGAATTAATACCAGGATTAGATACTACTACAAATGTATTAGAAAAGCTAACATTAAAAACCATGACAATGTCAAAAGCTGATGAAGAGAAACCGAATCTCTCATACATTGTTGGTGAGAATGTTAAGTGGGGCAGGCGCTCTGAAAAATAGTTTGGCAATTTTTTTAAAAGCTAAACTTACGTATATCATACAATTCAGAAATCACCCCTCCCCAGGCATGTATCCAGAGAGATGAAAACTTATATCCACAGAAAAATCTGTACACAAATATTCACAGCAGCTTTATTTGGAATAACCAAAATCTGGAAACTACCAAAATGTTCTATAATATGTTAATGGTTAAATAAACTGCAGTACATTCGTACCATGGAATACAACACAGCAACAAAAGAAACAACTATTAGTAGATGCAGTGATCTCACAAGGGTCGTATACTGTACGATTCCATTTATATAACATTCTCAAAATGACAAAATCAGAGCAAGAACGTTGGAATGTTGGGGGAGTAGGAAGCTGAGTAGCACAAGGAAGATCTTTGTGGTGACTGAATAGTTCTGCATATTGATTGCTTACACTAAACAACACCTGTGATAAAATGACATAGAGATATACATAAACATTGTACCAATGTCAATTTCCTTGTTTTGACATGGTACTATAGTTATTCAAAATATGACATTTGGGGAAATTGTGTGAAGGATACACAGGATTTCTTTACTATCTGCAACTTCCTCTTAATCTATAATAATTTCAAAATAAAATAAAATAAAATAAACAAATAAAGACAGTTATAGCCGGAAGAAGTATGCGTTTGGTGAGACAGTTTTCCCTGGTGCAAGGAGCAATGGATTTGGAGTCAGTAGACTAAAGTCCCATTCGTGACTCCATGGCCTTAAGAAAGTCAACTGACTTGTCCGAGCTTCAGTTCTGTTCCATAGAACGGTCTTTATCAATATCCTAGCCTAAACTTCAGTCATTTGTATATCATTTTACAAACTTACTGCTATATCATCTATAGGTTGTAGTATTATTTAGTTAATATTTTTTATAAAAACCAACACAATCCATTTACTTAAACTCATATTTGGACCACATCTTAAGTGGTTTTCTGTAAAATCACCAGATCAAGGGCTAGTGACTTTTTTTGTCAAATAAGCATTAAAATAAAAAATTTTAAAAACATACACTTATGTTTGCCACTTAAATTGTCACTCACACTGTCAGTGACATGGGTCACACATTTCAGGAAACACTAGTTTAGCCCAAATACTTTACCTTACAGATGAAGAAAGTGATGTCTCATAGACAAAAAGAAATAAAAGTTCAGATTTGAAAGATCTCTTAAAATGTAAATCACAATTCCCTACCATATATCAAGTAGAGTCCCAAGTCCTTAGTAGGCCCTGTCAGTCCTGATGTTGTGTAGCTCTGCCTGCTTCCATGGTTTCAGTTTTCTCTTTTCCTTTCCCTTGCTCACTGGACCCCATCATACTTGGCTCTTTGCTCTTCCTAAGAGACCTATCGCTTTCCTTCCTCAGAGCCTTTGCTCTTGCAGTTCTCTATGCCCGGAAGATTCTAGATATCCATGTAGCTCACCTCCTCTGTACATTTAGGTTTCTACTTGATGTCACTAACTCAGAAAGTCCTTCCTTGGATAACCTGTTCAAAATAGACAACCCCCCCCCCCCCCCACATATACACGTACATCATCTATCCTCCGTCCCTTACCCTGCTTTAGTTTTCTTTATAAGCACTGTCATCACCTGCCATTATGAGTTTTGTTTCCCTCCCTAATCAGAATGGCAAGACTTTGCCTTCTTCTCTTCTTAGACCCGGTGCCTAGAACTGTGTCTAGTGTAGAGATCTGTATCAGCCAATTCACCAGTCCTCCCTGCAGAACCCAGGAGAAGTGGTCAGGCAGACTCCATGTGTAGTATTTGGACACCAGGAAACCACCACATCTCCCAGACAGTCCAACCATTTTCCGATGGTTTCAATCATCAGAAGTCTTTCCAATTAGTTAAAATCTGCCCCGCTGCAATTTCCACCCAAGACTTGTAGTTCTGCCCTCTAGGCTTGCACAGATCATGTCTTTCAGGAGATAATGACTCTGCCTCTCGTCCACCCATCACTGCTTTTCGGGCTAATAGGTCTCTCCTTCCATCATTGCTCAGGCATAATCCTCTGGGATGATAGAAAGATGTGCTTGGGGTGCCTGGGTGGCTCAGTTGGTTAAGCGTCCAACTCTTAATTTCACATCTCAGGTCCTGAGATCAAGCCCCACGTTGGGCACTAAGCTCAGTGCGGAGTCTGCTTGTCCCTCTCCGTGCCCCCTGCTTGCTCTCATGAACTCACGCTCTCTCTCTCAAATAATAAATAAAATCTTAAAGAAAGAAAGAAGATGTGCTCTTGAGATAAGTAAGCCAAACCTGAATCCAGACCTTACTCCTAAGCACTGTGTAACCTTGAGCAAATTACATTTGCCTATCAGGGATCCTGTGAGAATTCTGGGGGTCATGTATGGAAAGTGTTTATCATAGCTACTGACAGACAGTAGGACTTCAGTGGGTGGCTTCATGCTTACTGCTTTCCTGGAGAACGGACTACTTGGCTATCAAGGGCAAAACAGATTTCCTGCTATCCACCAGGCTTTCCCTAATACCTGCCAACTGGAGGAAGAAGAGAGGAGAAGAGCACTGGGCCCATCTAAAGGTATAAAATGACCATACAACAGACTAAGGACCCCCAAAAGAAAACCCAGTGGACTCACAGATACACTTCCTGATGGAGCCTATTTTGAACAGGTTATCCAAGGAAGGACTTTCTGAGTTAGTGACATCAAGTAGAAACCTAAATGTATGGAGGAGGTGAGCTACATGGATATCTAGAATCTTCCAGGCATAGAGAACTGCACGAGCCCAGGCAGTACCCGCTTCTATACCCTCTTTGTTGGAGAACCTGCAGGAAACATTTTTGCTGTATTCCTTGAGGCTGGAGTCCAAGAATGTCTCAGTTGCAGCCAATATTAAGGATTTAGAGTAAGAAATAAGGAGTAAATGCATAGTTAAAAAGAGCTGGATGATGAGCTGTGTTAGGAGGGTCTCCGTCTGGTTCTTTCTTGCTCGCAGTATGACCCTGGGCAATCCTCTTCCACTCTCTGAGTCTGCATTTTCATAGCTGAGAAATGCCATTTCTAAGATCTATCAGTATATGAGTGAATACCATACATGCATTCATTAATTCATTGTTTTCAACAAATATGCACTGCACACTCTGGACATACAGAAATTACAGCCAGTCCCTACCTTCAGGGGCTTAGTGTCTGTTAAAAGTTGCCCTTGACAGTGTCAATCCAATAGAGGAGATGAACTAGAAAAATACTTAGTTCCAACTCAACATGAAAAACATTATGACAGAAAGAAGGAGGCAGGGTGGCTGTAAACATAAGGGAGGGGGCTAAACTTCTCAAGGAGAGCAGGAAAGGCTTCTTGGAAGGTGGGTCCATTCTTTCCACAATGCCAGAGACTTGTGGTGGGCATGTAGAGCCTCTGCTAATGTCTTCCACCTTCCCAGATGATGTCTCGAGAAGGACTCTGAATATTGGATCATCAATTTATGTTCCTGACCCACAAGCTGATGGGTGGTGGAGCACTCTGCCCTTCTCTGATTTATTGTCCATGACTCAGCCTTAACCAAGACAATAAAATGCGGAGTGAAGACCAGCCTTTCCTGGCACATTCAGTATGCTGCTGGATCGTTCCTCACTCCTCTCAGGATACATTAAACTCTTGTTCCTGACTTTAGCTGTCCTTGTTCTCCTGGCTCAGGCTTCCCCAGGTAACCAGACAATGGAGAGGAGGGAAGAGGGAGTGAAAATGGGGCTCTAGTCATAGAATCATTGGAAAACTGAACATATGTGGCAGTGAGGACAACCCACAGAGATGACTGAGATTTAGTGAGAAGCCTTATAATGAATATGCCCCGTAATAAGGGCAGTCTGTCATTCCTGACTACGATGGTGTTTTTCATGATGGCAGATACTGGCAGAGCCCAGGGTTTCTTGTATGAAGTCCCTTCCATATGAAGAAGCAACTGCAGCATCCCTAGTGTCCTTAATATCCTTGGCCCAAATGTCAACAGGGTCTCTTCCCTCCATCTCTCACTTCAACCTACTTCTAACTGATACCACCTCTGGCAGTAACCAGTCCCATTACTTCACCTCTCATTGTTATATGGCTTTGAATGTTCCTTTAAAGCAATCAGAAGAGGCATCTTGCTCTTGTCTTAGAATATGTAGTGAAAAATTTGTAGGTTGATGTTGGCTATCTAGAGGTTTGTAAAAAATAGGCTCAAGGTGTCAAGCTGGGGTTAGGGCAGAAGAGTCTGGATTCCAGACTGAACATGACCATAGCTCTGTAACAATATGATAGGTTTTATGGCTGAATGGTGAATGACTTTCTGATGGAAATGTTTTCTGCTTAGGCTTCCTGGGGATTCTAAAGTTTATGATTATCAATTCCATGATTTCCCTCTGGATCATTGCTGGTGGAAGTTGCATCCTCTCGCATCAGCTTTTCAAACTGAAAGTCTTTGTCAATCACTCAGTTGTTCCAGAAGCAAAAGAAGGTAGTTCTGGGCTAATCCTGGGTTGATTTCAGCCTGTCTTAAACTCTGGTAAGGGCAAATTAGTTTTGAGGAGGGAGTTGCAGCTGCAAAAGACATTTTGGGGGAAAGAATCTGCACATTGATTCATGGAATCAGAGTCAGATTCTTCCAGTCTGAATGTCCTGGTAAGAAAGAGAGAATTGGGAATTATCTCCCAGGAGGGGAGTTTGGGGAAAAACCTACTTAAGTAGAGAAAATCAAGATACTATAATCTCTCAAATGAACCCAGTGTGCTGGGGAAGCTGTGTTTTATAGATCTAGATGGGGCTGAGTCACAGTGTTTTATAAGGGCAGAGTTTTATACCATCCAGAACATCAGCCTGCAGGTCGGCAGTATAAATTAATCCTTCAGTGTTCAAAGTCCTGTTCTAGGGCATCATTTGGGGCATGCAATTAGAACAGTGCCTGGCACATACTCTGGTGCTCAACAAGTTGCTGTTGAGTGAATAATGAATTGAGAGGGGAAAAAATAGATAATTGAAGGTATGGGTCTGAGAACCTAGATTTGGGGGACAAGGAGGAACCAGTGTTGGCAAGACTGAAAAATGACAAAGATGAAAACATCACAAGCACAGAAATAAAGTCCAGTTAGAGCTGGTTGAAGGAAGGGAGACAACTACTCATATCTAGTACATTTCAAGACCAGCATTAGGCATTCTACATCCACAGATTTATTTAATTTTCCCAAGAATGCCATTACATTTCAGTAGTTCATCCTAACTATTATTACTATGATATACAATACAACACTAACACCCTTAGTATTATGGTCTTTACTCTCTTTTATGTATTTGTTTATTCATCTTTTTGGTTTTTTTGATAGATGGATGGGTCAAAAGATGCAGTTATAGAATTGGCAGATGCAGACAATCTTGCAAAGAAAATGAGAAGAAGAAAGAAAAATGTGGGGCAAAAAAATTTTGCTGCATCCCTGATGTAAAGCATTTACCCTCATACCGTGTTGAGATACAACAGATGACATGTGAGGCTAAGGCAAGAACAGCTGGGCGTCCATAAAACTCCTGACACAAGACTTTTAACAGCCAGAATAATGAGTCGGTGAAGTGGCTGTCTGGGGCACCTGCATGGTCCTTAGATCCTTAGACACCTGCTGGGTCTTCACAGGGTCCATTAAGGAAAATATGCTCATTCCAGCTCTCATTATATCCTGTCTCTCTAATCCTCTGTAGCCTGACATCGCTAGGTTGTGTCAGGACATGACTGATGTTCTTGGTTTTCACTGTAAGACTATTTTATAGGACCTACATCCTGAATTCCTAAGTCTCTGACCAGGTGCTACTAGGTCCCTCAACGTGAAAGTTTTCCAGGCTAATGCAGATTCCATCTTGGCCACACCTTATCTAAGACTCATCCTAGAGTCTTAAGATAGGCCAGTGTGGTCCAGAGGTTTTTTGCCTCTTTAGCTCAAGGTTCAACCCCAGGCTCTGCCTCATGGGCTCACTTCTGGAACTTATCCCTTACCCCAATTCCTTAATCATACTTAGCTTTCCAAAGATTGGCATGCCCTCTGACCAGGAAGCAACCATTGCCACCCTACCCAAATGGAAGGGGAAAACAGTAAAACAAAACAAAGAACAAACAAAAAAACCAACCAACCCCCCAAAACAAAAAACAAACACCCCCCCCAACCTCCACATTTACTGAGAATTTAACTGTGTGCAAAGCCTTGTCCTAAGTACTTTACATACATAATCTCCTTTTTTCCTAACAACAGCTCCATGAGGTAAGAATTTAGTATTATATTCTTTTGCCAGAAGAGGAAACAAAGTCACAGAGAGTTTAAGTGACTTGCCTCAAGTACCGTTGGCCACTGAACTAGTCCTGCTGGTTCAGTAGCAAGACTTTGAACCCATGATGCCTGAGTTCAGATGTTATGCTTCCTCAAAGCGGAAAATTTGCTGCAGTGAGAGAAGCTCACTGTGCTCTTCCCCAACGTCCTTAATGTGGAAGGTGTGGCGAAAGGGAAAGCCTTGTGAGCCTCCTTGTGGTTAAAATGTATAACAAATCCAGCCCTAACTTGTATATCCAGTAACAAACAGAAGTGATCCCAAGTTATAGTTAAGGAAGGAGTTGTTGGGCGCCTGGGTGGCTCAGTTGGTTGAGCGACTGCCTTCGGCTCAGGTCATGACCCCGGGGTCCTGGGATCGAGCCCCGCATCGGGCTCCCTGCTCTGCGGGGAGCCTGCTTCTCCCTCTCCCACTCCCCCTGCTTGTGTTCCCTCTCTCGCTGTGTCTCTCTCTGTCAAATGAATAAATAAAATCTTTAAAAAAAAACTGTTGTTAGGAAAAAAGGAAGGAGTTGTTGCCACTTAGTAGACAGTCTTAGTTCAGAGACTAATGTCAGTCAGGTCTAATGGTGAAAATTATCCCTTGCCTCTGTTGACATAATTATCTGGAGGACACAGTCTGAAGACAAGGTGCAGCAATCCTCATAATCATGACAGCTTCTAACCATTCAACCCATTTCTCAAAGTACTTTCATATCAGTTTCTTCATTTCCCCCCACTTTAATACCACCGTATAACGTTCATGTCCCAAACCTTAGAAGATGTCCTTAGGATATCTGGAGAATGGATCAGAGACTGGGTCTCCAATTACCTAGGCACAGCGATGCCAATTAATATTTCAGCTTCAACCTTGACCACACCAACAGCTGCAGAAAAGCCTGAGAAGCCACCCGTTTTTGTACAAGTTTTTACGTATTTTTGGCTAGAGAAATTATGCTTACAAATGGACTCAGGAGTCTTAGAGAGTTGTGTAAACATGCCTCCAGACCATAGTCCCAAAGAATTGAAAAGGGTGCAGGGGGAATTCAAATGCACTAATAGTATGTGACTATGTCATCTTACCATTCTGAGCCACATTTTGCCCATCCCCAAAATGGAAGTGTTGGACTAGATTATAAACTCCATATGCCTTTCAACTCTTAAAGCCTTCTTCATTGTTTATAGTGAAAATCCGTTCTGTACCTATGACTTCAGATGCCACTTTAGAAAGCAAAGGCATGGAGGATGAAGAGACTGATAAACAGGAAAGTGACCTCAGCCTAAGTACTCAGACCATAATCCTAAAATATATCTTAGTTACCTTCTTGTTCCTCACTGACCCCCCCCCCCCCCCACATCATGTTGGCCACAAAAACCTTCCAAGTCTGCCTCCATAGATAGCACCTGTTTTTCATCCCTGCCTCTGCTATTCTGATTCAGCCATCATCTTTTCTTGCCCATTGTTATTGGCTGACTGTGTCCCCTCAAATTCATATAGTCAAATCTTAATCCCCAGTACCTCAGAACATGACTGCATTTGGAAATAGGGTCTAAATTTAAAGAAGCAATTAAATTAAGATGAGATAATTAGGGTGAACCCTAATCCAATCTGGCTGGCATTCTTATAAGAAGAGGATTAAGACACAGAAGAAAAACCATGTGAAGATACAGAAAGAAGACAGCCATCTACAAGCCAAAGAGCAAGACCTCTTTGAAGAAGAAATCAACCCTGCCAACACCATTCTACCTCTGAAACTAATTATAAAAAAAAAGAAAAGAAAAGAAAAACCCTGCCAACAATCTTGATCTTGGACTTTTAGCTTCCAGAATTGTGAGAAAATAAATTTCTGTTGTGTCAACCCCTAAGCCTATGATACTTTGTTGTGGAGCCCTGGCAGATTAATATACACATACTGTAACATTTACATCCTACTTGTCTCTTTGTCTGCCATCACGCCTTTGACTCACTCCACTGTTTCCATACAGTTGCTGTGGATCATTTCTAAAACCCAGATCTGAAATTTTAATTTTTCCTTTCAAACTCTTCAAAAGCTGTGCACGATGATTACAGGAATCAGTTCTCAGCTTCCTTTATGATAATCCCTGTTCACCTCAGTACTCTCCCTTTCCACTCCCACCATGGAGCTCAGACAACTTGTGTTCTTTGAAATTGACGTGTTTCTTGCCCTTTTTAAAATAGGCTTCCCCTTTTGCTGAGAAGGTTCTTCTTGCAAAACAAAGTATACTTCTCTGTAAGTTTCACCTAGTCAGTACTTACTACCTGCCCTAAGGCATGTATATTCATTTATTCTTTCTTTCCCAGCCCAAAGGGATCCGTTTTTTAATTTACTTTAATTTTTATTACAAATACAAATTGCTTGTATTTAAGGCATACAATGTGATGATTTAATATACCTATACACAATCAAGTTAATTTAACACATCTATCACCTCACATAGTTACCTTTTTTGTAGATAAGGACACTTAAAATCTACTCTCTTAGCAAATTTCAGGTATACAATAAAGTTCTCTTAGCAAATTTCAAGTATACAGTAAATTTTTAGTAACAAGAGTCACCCTGTACATTAGATCACCAGAACTTATTCCATAACTGAAAGTTTGTACCCTTTGACCAATATCTCTCCATTTCATGCCCACCCCCCCTCCAAGACCTGGCAAACACCTTTCTGCTCTTTTTTGTGAGTTCAACTAATTTAGATTCACCATGTAAGTGAGATCACACAAGATTTGTTTTCTGTGTCTGGTTTATTTCCCTTAGCATAATGTCCTCCACTTTCATCCAAGTGTCCAAAATGGCAGGATTTCCTTCTTTTTAACACTGAATAATATTTCACTGTATATATGTGTACTTATATATATACATGTGATATATAGAGTTCAAATTTTCTTTACCCATTCATCCATTGACAAACACTTAGGTTGTTTCCATGTCTTGGCTATGTGAATAATAATGCAGTGACCAAGGGACTGCAGTTAACTCCTCAAGATACTGTTTCATTTCCTTCAGATATATACCCAGAAGTGGAATTGCTGGACCATAAGATAGTTTCATTTTTAAATTTTTGAGGAACTTCCATACCATTCTTCATGATGGTTGTATCAATGCACATTCCACCAACAGTGTACAAGCGTCCCCTTTTCTTTACATCATTGTGAACACTTGTTATCTTTTGTCTTTGGCATAATAGCCGTCCTAACAGGTTGAATGAATATCTCATTGTGGTTTTGATTTACATTTCCCTGATGATTAGTGATGTTGAGTACCTCTTCATATACCTGTAGACCATTTGTATATCTTCTTTGGGAAAATGTCAGTAAAGTGGGTCCTTTGCCCATTATTTAATTGAATTGTTTGGTTTTTTGCTACTGAGTTGTATGAGTTCTTTTTATATTTTGGATATTAACTCCTTATTAGATGTATAGTTTTTAAATATTTTCTCCTCTTCTGGAGGTTGCTTTTTCACTCTGTTGATGGTTTTCTTTGCTGTGCAGAAACTTTTTAGTTTGATGTAGTCCCACTTACTTCTGCTTCTGTTGTCTTTGCTTTTTTTTTTAAAGAGAAAATTGTATTGCCATTAGATTGCCAAATGCTTTTGGAGTCAAATCCAAAAAATCATTGCCAATGTCATGTAGCTTTAACCTATGGGGTTTTTTGGTAGGAGCTCTATGATTTTAGGTCTTCTGTTTAAGTCATTAATCAGTTTTGAGTTGATGTTTTTGATATGGTATAAGATAAGTGTCCAATTTTATTATGTTGCATGTGGATACCCAATTTTTCCAATAACATTATTGAAGAGATTAGCCTTTCCTCACTGTGTATTCTTTATGACTTTGTCAAAAATTAGTAGGCCATACATATGTGAGTTTATTTCTGGGCTGTTCCATAGGTCTAATGTGTCTGTTTTTATGCCAGTACCATAATGTTTTGATTACTATAGCTTTGTAGTATATTTGAAATCAAGAAGTCTGATGCTTCTAGCTTTGTTCTTTCTCAAGATGGCTTTGGCTATTTGGAGATTTTTGTGGTTCCATGTGAATTTTAGGATTGTTTTCTCTCTTTCTGTGAAAAAAGCCATTGGAACCCTCAGTTTGTTCCTTATAGTTAAGGGTCTCTTATGGTTTGCCTCCCTCTCTGTTTTTATCTTATTTTATTTTTCCTTCCTTCCTCTATGTTCATCTGATTTGTTTCTTAAATTCCACATATGAGTGAAATCATTTGGTATTTGTCTTTCTCTGATGGACTTATTTGCTGGAGGGAAAGTGGGTGGTGTGATTGGGTAATTGGGTGATGGGCATTAAGGAGGGCACTTGATGTAATGAGCCCTGGGTGTTATATGCAACTGATGAATCACTAAATTCTACCCCTGAAACTAATAGCCTATACCTTTTCAATTTAACTACCTGTGACTGTACTGGGGTATCCTATTATGGCTATAATTTGTATTTTCTTGATGTAGAAATTAACTTGAACACATTTTCATGTATTTATTAACCACTTGGTTACTCTCTTCTGTGAAATATCTGTTGTTCAAGTCTTTTCTCCTGGGTTGTCTCTCTTTTCCTATTGATCTGTGGGTGTCCTTTTTATATTCCAGGTATGAGTTCTTTGTAAGATTATAAGTATATGTATTATAATATTTTCTCCAATTCTCTGACTTGCCTTTTCTTTCTTTCAATGGTATCATTTGGTGCTTTTTTTCCTTCTTGGTCAGCACTCAGAAAGAAAAAACACAGCTGACATCTGGTATCTGCACTAGTTGCTGCCAGTTGGGCCATGTTGTTTCCCTGCTGAACATAAACAAGTTCACAGAATCTTAAAGTCAGGAAAGGACTCCCAGTGACCAAGATGGAATAAAATGTCTTGTATCCTTATAGTTAAGCATGTCTCTTGTAAGCAGCATATGGTTGAGCTTTGTTTCTTATCCAGCTTGGAAATATTAGTCTTTTAAAAATTGGAGCTTTTAGTTGATTTGCATTTAAATTATTTAATTTACTCCAAAGAAGACATACAAATGGCCAACAGACACATGAAAAAAAATGCTCCACATCACTTGTCATCAGGGAAATACAAATCAAAAACACAATGAGATATCACCTCACACCAGTCAGAGTGGCAAAAATTAACAAGACAGGGAACAACAAATGTTGGCGAGGATGTGGAGAAAGAGGAACTCTCTTACACTGTTGGTGGAAATGCAAGCTGGTGAAGCCACTCTGGAAAACAGTATGGAAGTTCCTCAAGAAGTTAAAAATAGAGCTACCTACAGCCCAGCAATTGCACTACTGGGTATTTACACCAAAGATATAGATGTAGTGAAAAGAAGGGGCAAATGCACCTCAATGTTCATAGCAGCAATGTCCACAATAACCAAACTGTGGAAGGAATTGAGATGTCCTTCAACAGATGAATGGATAAAGAAGATGTGGTTCATATATACAATGGAATATTACTTAGCCATCAGAAAGGATGAATACCTACCATTTACACTGACATGGATGGAACTGGAGGGTATTATGCTAAGTGAAATAAGTCAAGCAGAGAAAGACAATTATCATATGGCTTCACTTATATGTGGAATATAAGAAACAATACAGAGGATCGTAGGGGAAGGGAGAGAAAACTGAATGGGAAGAAATCAGAGAGGGAGACAAACCACAAGAGATTCTTGACTCCAGGAAACAAACTGAGGGGTGTGGAAAGGGAGGTGGGTAGGGGGATGGGGTAACTGGGTGATGGGCATTAAGGAGGGCATGTGATATGATGAGCACTGGGTGTTATATGCAACTAATGAATCATTGAACACTACATCAAAAACTAATGATGTACTATATGTTGGCTAATTGAATTTAAATTAAAAAAATAAAGAGTCTATTCTTCGGGTAAAAAATGTTACATCCCTGCTCTGCCACTTTCTTGGGCAATGTATCAAACCTTCTGAGCTTCAGAATTCTTTTCAATGAAGTGGATATTATTTAATACTACCATTCTTATAATATTGTAAGGACAAATAAGATAAAGTATACAACACACCTAATGTAGTGTTATACTCATTATATGTAATGTATGATAAATACATTTATTGTACTTGGAAAAAAAAGACATAGGTTCTGTCACAGGACCTATCACAAATGCAGAAATGTCCTCCAATGTCCATCATTTTTGCATGTGCCTGCTTTTTCCATAAAGCCTCCCCTCTCTTTTCTCCTGCTACCAGTTTTCTAGGTCTGTATAAACAATGCCTTAGAAGCAATGTTTGTATTTCTCTAAACTTTTTTCTCTACACTGGAATGATGATGATAGTTGAGTTTACTCCCTTATTTATATTAAAATCAAGCTAACAATTCTTGACATACTTATGAAAATCATAATAGGTAACAATAAAGTATTAATGTATTTGATTAATTTCATATATTTAATTATAAACACAAATGACAATTTCAATCATCTCATATAAAAATAACATCTGATGACTGAACACTGAAGTTATCAACTTCTGTCTAAATGCAGGATTCAGAAAGACATAAACATATTCTTCCTGATGTCTTCATTGGGTGTGAGACTTCCAGAAGAGCTGAATGAGGAGCTCAGCAAATCCTCTCCTCAAAAATGAATCATAGCGTCCTTCAATATGGAAGTGGAAGGCAGAAATAACAGATAGATAGAATGATATAATATGATAAGACCCAGTGTTGGTGGCTTTGAGGATGGAAAAAGGGACGCAGAAGCTAAGGAATGTAGGAAGCCTCTAGAAGCTGGAAAGGGCAAGGAAACAGGTATTCCTTTCAGCCCTGGAATTCAGCCCTGCCAGCACTTTGATTTCACCCCTACAAGACTCATTTGGACTCTAAATTATAGAACTGTAAAATAATAAATTCTGCTGCGTTAAGTCACTACGTTTGTTGTAATTTACTGCAGCACTCATAGAAAACTAATACAGTAGGTGAGATATTGGACTTAGAAAAGAAAGACTTCTGTGCAATCAAATATATTCAAGAACTAAAAGAAACCACTTAAAGAATTAACATAAAATATAATGACAACAACATAAATATATGATAATAGCTCATCAAATTGCAAATAGAGGTCAAATGATAGAAATTTTTTTAAAAGAACTAAATAGAAATTCAAATAGAAATTCTGGAGTGGAAACATACAATAACTGAAATTAAATATACACTACAGGGGCTTAACAGAAGATTTAATCCGGAAGATGAAATAATCAGTGAACTTTAAGATAGTTCAATAGAGAGTATTCAGTCTGAAGAGCAGTGAGAAAAAAAGAATGAGAAAATGAATAGCACCTTGGGGATCGGTGAGATACTATGAATATTATCAATGTATGTGTAATGGGAGCTTCAGAAGGAGAGAGGAGAGAAAAAGAGGAAGAAAAAATATTTGAAGAAATAATGGTCACAAACTTCTATATTTTATCAAAATAATGAGGACAACATTAATGTACATATTAAACAAGTTTAGTAAACTCCAAGTAGGATAAGTTCACATCTAAACAGATCATTATCATCATGATCAAACTTTTGAAAGGAAAAAACAAAGTGAAAATCTTGAAAACAGGAAAAGAAAAACCAATATACAAAATGCAGTTGTGTTTCTATACACTAACAATGAACTAAGGAAGGAATGAAGAAAAACTGATCTTTGACCTGAGTGCTGAGAATACACAATGAGGAAAGAACAGTCTCTTCAATAAATTATGTTAGAACAACTGGATATCTACATGCAAAAGAATTAAGTTGGACTCCTTTCTTAGACTAGACACAAAAATTAACTCAAAATAGTCTAAAGACTTAAATGTAAGACTTCAAACTGTAAAACTCCCAAAAGAAAACATAGTGGGAAACTTCCTGGCATTAGTCTTAGCAATTATTTCTTGGATTTGGCACCAAAACCACAGGCAACAGAAGCAAAATAAAGCAAAAATAAAGAAGTGGCACCGCATCATGATATGTCATGGAAGATTTTGTAAGCCTGGCCTTGAAGTCACTTCTCTCCACATTCCATAGCTCAGAATTAGACATATTGCTCTATCTAACCGCAAGAGACTAGGATATTGCCTTCTAGGTACCAATAAGGGCAAATGGGACTGGTGAGGAACAGTGTGTGTCATGGGCCATGATCTCATCTGCTGCCATTCTATCATGTCACTCTGACCCTGATCAAGATCTCTGGAGGCTCCAACCACATCTCATAACCAGCTACCTGTAATTCAAAATAAGAAGAATATTCATCTAAAGGGAAGTGCAAGGAGGTACAACAATGTCCCAGTAATGTCCATCATGAATTTTTATACCTTTTTTAGATGTCAAAATATTACATATTTCCTCTAAAAAATAATTTTTTTTTCATTTTTTCATTCTTGATGTCCCTGCTCATGCCCTAAGTGCAGATTTGTAATGCCTATTGGGTATTCTAGCACTGTTGTCTCCATCTGTTCTTTTTCTCTATCCACAAATATTAGGGGAGCACCTGATAGAATAACTATCAGGATTAGCAGGATTAGAGGATTAGCATCTTCCTGTCCCCCAGTGGAAATGTGTGTCAGGATCAAAATCTCCAATGATTATTTTCCAAGAGGCAGTTGCAAGGTCAATGTATCAGTTAACTTCTCCTGAATAAAAAAGCACCATAAAACTTAGAGGCTTGAATAAATCATTCTATTTAGCTCATGATTCTGTGCATTGACTTGGCAATTCTTCTGGTCTGGACAAGCTTGACTGATCTCTACTGGGCTGTAACATATGTTCATGCTCAGCTGGTGGTTGAGTCGTTTGATCATCTAGGATAACATTACTCATATATCTGACATTTGATTGGATGTCATTCAGGGCAGCTTAGTTCTCCTCTACATAGCATCTCCACTTCCAGCAGGTTGGTTTGAGTTCATCAATTGAGCAAACTTTCAGGATCACAAGTGCAGCAATAGGTTGAGACCAATGCATGAGAATTTTTCAAGCCTATGTTTGCATTATTTTTGCTAACATCCATTGGCCTAAGTAAATCACCTGGCCAAGCCCACAGTCAAGTGGTGGCAAAAAAGGCTCTACCTCTTTTTTTTTTTTTTTTTTTATGTTATGTTAGTCACCATACATTACATCATTAGTTTTTGATGTAGTGTTCCATGATTCATTGTTTGGGTATAACACCCAGTGCTCCATTCAATATGTACCCTCCTTAATACCCATCACCGGGCTATCCCATCCCCCCACCCCCTCCCCTCTAAAACCCTCAGTTTGTTTCTCAGAGTCCATAGTCTCTTGTGGTTCCTCTCCCCTTCCCCCCCCATTGTTCCCTTCCTACTATCTTCTTTTTTTTTTTTTTTAACATATAATGTATTATTTGTTTCAGAGGTACAGGTCTGTGATTCATCAGTCTTACACAATTCACAGCACTCACCATAGCACATACAAAAAGACAATTATCATATGGTTTCACTTATTTGTGGAACATAAGGAATAGGGCAGAGGACCACATGGAAAGGGAAGGAAAACTGAATGGGAGGAAATCAGAGAGGGAGACAAACCATGAGAGACTCTGGACTCCAGGAAACAAACTTGAGGGTTGAGGGCGGGTGAGGTAACTGGGTGATGGGCATTAAGGAGGGCACATGATATGATGAGCACTGGGTGTTATACGCAACTAATGAATCATTGAACACTATAACAAAAACTTATGATGTACTATATGCTGGCTAACTGAACATAATATAAAAATAGAACTTTACCAGCATTATGGAAGTTCATCTTATTTTCCCTTGCCAGAGTTATCACTATCTTATTTCTAATGCCATATAAATTTTTCATATATATATATATATACATTTTATATGTAAAAGGGAATCATGGCTCTCTTCACTCATCATTGTGTTCTTGAGATTAATCCGTGTTGTTGTGTGGAGAAATAGTCTATTTTCTTTGCAATACAGTATATTTATTCTCATTGACATGCTTTAGAGTTAAGATAATCCTTCTATGAACATTCTTGTATGTGCCTTTTGGTGAAAATATGTATTCATTTCTGTTACGTACATGCTTAATGTGGATATAGTGAAGCATATGGAATTTATATGTTCAATTTTTCACTTATATTCCTACCTGCAGTATAAGAGGGTCCCTGTCCCTCCATATTCTCACCAACATATGGAATTGGCATGTGTTCAGCCATTTTGGCATATGCTGAGTAACATCTCACTGAGGTTTCATTGGCTTTTCCTTGATAGCTAATGTGTATCGACACCCTGTCTTATGTTTAGTGGCCATTTAGATACCCAATTTGTGAAGTGCCTGCTCATGTCTTTTTCACTCTGTGTGGTAAGCAAGCAAGGTAAAATATAATCTCCTTTCCTCTGTACTGTCTACATGTACTGAACAATCTCAGAATTTTCATTGCTTTCTTGACTGGAGCCTTTTATCAAATTCTGTGGCTCCCACCTAACTCCCCTCCTCCCATCACGAATCTTTATAGAATAAACCACAGACACGGGAGACTGGAATGCAATTTTATAGTGAAAATATTTGACAGGAGGGTTTCCAGAGGGGAAATTGTTGAGGGCCTTCAGTAATAAGGCATACTTGTGGTGATTGTTTTCGACCACACAACTTCGTTCACTATTACTTGAGTAAGGGCAGTTGATTCTGTGGTAACGCAGCACTTTCCTTTGCTTCGACAGAGGTGAGCTTCAGTTTCATCGTGTCTGCATCGTTCTCTGCATACTCCATAGCCTTGGTGACATTTAGTTGCTGGTTCTGTCTTCAGTTTTTTGAGTACTTTTCTCATGCTTCCTGGGAAAGATATGGCTATGGTCAGTCTCTATGCAACCATGATCACAGAAGACAGAATGTGAAGTGCACAGGAGCTCGGATCAAAATCATCTAGATTCAACCCTGGGTGTTCTTATTTACTAGATCTTGGTCTTTGGACAAGTAACTTCAGCTCTCTGCCCCTTCATTTCCATCTGTACAATGGAAATAATAATAATAGAGACTACTTCTTAAGATTGTTGTGATTATTAAGTGAATTAACATATTTAAAGTGCTTAGAATAGTATCTGGCACTTAGTAAAAGGTGACTAAACATTAGCCTTTGTTGTAGTTATTGGTGGTGGTGTTCCTATTGCTATTATTACTAAAGGGATTTTCCTGAGCATGGACACACCCATTGTTGTGCATTCACAACCATGTATCAATGCACAGGCCAACTGATATATACATGTGTATATAAGCCCTATGCCTGAAAATATTTTAGTGGTACAGTTCCCAACATATAGCTACCATTCTGTAAGCATTACTCATTAGAAACAGTTGGGCATCTCAAAAAAAAAAAAAAAAAAGCCCTTTGGAAAGAAAATGACTACTATCAAACATTTTTTAAAGATTTATTTATGTATTTATTGAGAGAGAGAGAGAGAGAGAGAGAGAGAGCACAAGTGGGGGAGGGGCAGAAGGAGAAGGAGAGGGACCAGCCAGCAGACTCCCTGCTGAGCACGATGTCGGTCATCATGGGGCTTAATCTCACAACCCTGAGATCATGACCTGAGCCAAAATCAAGAGTTGGATGCTTAACCCGGGTGGCCCTACTACTATAAAATATTAAAAACCACTTGTGCTGAGGATTTTTATATGTTACCTTAGTGAAAATTTACAGCATGCGGTCATTATCTCCATTTTTCAAGTAAGAAAACTAAAGCACAAGAGAGACCATGTTCCTATTAAGGTCCCCAAGGTGGAAAAAGAGTGAGCCAAGATTTAATTTCCGGTCTACATGAATGTCACTCTGGAATGACATCTGGAAGATGGTAGACTAGGAAACTTCAGGACATCATTTCCCCTACAGAAACACCAAATAAAATACCACATTCAGAATGGTAGGAACATTTGTGGCATTTTTGCTCATTCTTTCTCCATCCACTCCTTGGTGCAAGGTGGCATGGTCAGGAAGAAGCCACCCAATTCCCAGCTCCTCCCTCAGCATAGAAGAAAAAAAGTGGAATTTTCTTCCAGTATTCTAGCTTATGTTGGGGCTGCCTGAGGAATTCAGGCAAACCATTTCTGCCTTGCTTGACTCAGAACATTGACAGGAATGATGGCACAGTTTGGATTACAGGTTGGAGACTGCTGAAGGCAGTGGTGAGCCCTGTGACTTATGAGAGTTCCAGGGAACAATAGTCCCATGGGAGCCTCAGGATAAGAGATTATGGAAAGAGGAATACAATAGAACACTTAAGGCCTTGACAATAAACAGGTGTAAGTTTCTAAGAAAAATTAAGGCATTTAAAAGCAGCATGTATAATTGGGGTTGGGGGAAGCACATGCACAGGCCCAGAGAGGACACATTCCTGGAAAATGCCTGAGAGGACCTTGAGCTTTCACAAGATTAGTGAAGTCTACCTCTGAAAGAGCCAGTAGGTAAAGACTTGGAAAGGGAACTGTTTTTCAAATGACCAGTTTTCCAAAAAAAGATCACAAGGCATGCAAAGAACAGGGAAACATGACTAACTAAAAGAAACAAACTAAATCTCCAGAAACTTACCTCAAAGAAACAGGCCTCAGACTTACTGAAGACTTTAAAACAACTATCTCAAATATACATCAATGAGCTAAAGGAGAACATGGACAAACAACTAAAGAAAATCAGGAAAATAACACATGAACAAAATTAAAATATCAACAAAGAGATATAAATTATGAAAATAGAATTAAACAGAAAATCTGGAGCTGAAAATACAACAACTGAAATGGAAGTCATGGAAGGGGTTTAGCACCAGACACAGGAATTTCTACTACTCCCCCCCACCCTTAAAACAAAACAAAACAAAACAAAAAAACACATCAATTTGAACAACTACCTATGCACAAAAATGCCTTGATAAGAGCCAGTGGATTTCAGGTGAACAATTACAGAACCTCGGTGAAGCACAAAAATAAGAAAAAATGCACTGAGGAGGGTAAGAAAGACGGAGTCACACTATCCCCATCACCCTCCCCCAAGCTCGTGCAACCCAGTTCAGAGACAATTTCCCTGTGAGAAGGAGTGTAACCTGAGTGCCCAATTAGCATAAGTAAGGAAATAACAAACATCAGATTGGAACAAATGGAATAAAGGCAGAAAAAATAATAGAAAAGATCAACAAAACTTAGCTGGTTTTTTAAAAAGATAAACAAAATAGACAACCCTTAGCTAGATTAACTAAGAAAAAAAGAAAGAACAATTAAATAAAATAAGAAATTAAAGAGAGAAATTCTAATTCACAGAACTGAAATACAAAGAATCGTAAGAGACCACTACAAACAATTATATGCCAACAAATTAGATAACCTATGAAAATTAGATAAAACCTATAAACATCCAACTTATTAAGATTAAATCATGAATAAAAAATTTGAACACACTAATAATAAGTAAAGAGATTGAATCTGTAATTAAAAACCTCCCAATAAAGAAAAGTCCAGGACTAGATGATTTCACTGGTTAATTCCACCAAACATTTAAAGAAAAACTAACAGCAATACTTCTCAAACTCTTCCAAAAAATGAAAGAGGAGAGAGAACACTCCCAAATTCATTTTATGAGGCCAGCATTGTTTTGATACCAAAGATAGTTAAGGACACTGCAAGCAAATGAAACTATAGGCCAATAACCCTGATGAATACAGATGCAAAAATTCTGAACAAAATATTTGCAAACCAAATTTAACAGCACGTTGAAAGGATCATACACATGATCAAGTGGGATTTATACTTGGCAAGCAAGGACATTTCAACATATGCAAATCAATGAGATCCATTACATTAATAAAATGAAAGATAAAAATCATATGATTATCTAAATAGAGACAATAATTATTTGACAAATTTCAAAATACTTTCATGATAAAAACTCTCAAGACATTGGGTATTGAAAGAATATACATCACCATAATAAAGGCCATATATGACAATCCAACAGCTAACATCATACTGGATAGTGAAAGTTTGAAAGCTTTCCTGCTATGACCTGAACAAGACAAGAGTGTATACTCTCACTACTTCTTTTTTTTTTTTTTTTAAGATTTTATTTATTTGACAGAGAGACAGTGAGAGAGGGAACACAAGCAGGGGGAGTGGGAGAGGGAGAAGCAGGCTTCCCGCCAAGCAGGGAGCCCGATGCGGGGCTCGATCCCAGGACCCTGAGATCATGACCTGAGCCGAAGGCAGACGCTTAACGACTGAGCCACCCAGGCGCCCCACTCTCACTACTTCTATTCATCATAGTACTAGATGTCCTAGCCACAGTGATTAGGCAAGAAAAAGAAACAAAAGTCATCCAAATCAGAAAGGAAGAAGTAAAATCATCACAAGTAAAGTCAAGGCCAGAGGAAGGATGCTTTGCAAGAGTGGCCCCCCAATTATAATAAACCTCTACTAGATGTGAATTTCTCAACCCTTCCTAATCCTGACCATCTAACACTCACATTTAGATATTGCCCCATTTATCCTCACTACACAATCTGTGTTTTAAGACCAATTTAACAAGTCATAAATTTTTTTTTTAAGATTTTATTTATTTATTTGACAGAGAGAGACACAGCGAGAGAGGGAACACAAGCAGGGGGGAGTGGGAGAGGGAGAAGCAGGCTTCCCGCTGAGGGGAGAGCCCGATGTGGGGCTCGATCCCAGGACCCTGGGATCATGACCTGAGCCGAAGGCAGATGCTTAATGACTGAACCACCCAGGTGCCCCTAACAAGTCATAAATTAAATAACAACTACATCAACAACTAAAAACCTGCAATGTGCCTTTTCTTAAGAGCTCCATCCAGAGCATGCATATGCATATATGTAATATATATGTATAGCTTTGATTTTCTTATAGGAGAGATTGTTCAAAATAGTTCCTGGCAACCCTCGTGTGCTGTTGGTGGGATGCAAATTGGTGCAGCCACTGTGAAAAACAGTATGGAACTTCCTTAAAAAGTGAAAAATAGAAATACCATATGATCTAGTAATTCCACTACTGTGTATTTACCCAAAGAAAATGGAAACACTAATTCAAGAAGATATATGCTCTCCTAGGTTTACTGCAGCATTATTTACAATAGCCAAGATAAGGAAGCAACCCAAGTATCCATCAATAGACGAATGGATAAAGAAGACATGGTGTGCATATATATACAATGGACTATTACTCAGCCATAAAAAAGAATGAGATCTTGCCATTTGCAGCAACATGGCTGGACCTAGAGGGTATAATCCTAAGTGAAATAAGTCAGTCAAAGAAAGACAAATACCATATGATTTCACTCTTACATGGAATTTAAGAAACAAAATGAACAAATGAGAAAAAAAAAGAGACTCTCAACAAAAAACCAGACTCTTAAATACAGAAAATGAACTGGTGGTTGCAAAAGGGGAGGTGGGAGATGGGTAAAATAGATAAAGGGGATTAAGAGTACACTTATCTTGATGAACACTGAGAAATGTATAGAATTGTTGAATCATATTGTACACCTGAAACTAATATAACACTGTATGTTAATTATATTTAAATTGAAGATAGTTCCTGGCAATGAATTCTTTCAGATGGACATGTTAAATAATCATTAAGATCATTAAGGAAGCAGAACCACTTATAATTCTTGAAGCATGAAATTTTGCCTTCATTTTATTTGTAAACCCACTTGCAGTGACCATAACTACTCTAATGTTTTACCAAGCATGGGAACAAGTATACCTTAAGGAAGAGGAGGATAGGAATTGGTCAAGGAAGGGGGGGATACAAAGATGGAAAGTAAGAAGGAGGGGGTGATAATGAGGAAAGAATGGTAGAACAGGAAATGTCGAAGGGGAAGAAGAAAAGAAAAAGCTAAACAAGGTAACTGAGCTCAAACCCAAGAAAGAAGCAACAACCTTGATTATCTATAGGGATAGTTAAAGATTCTCTGATGTTTTTGTTGTCTTTTGTTGTATTCTGGTGTGTGTGTTTACTTTAAATGCCAAGATTTGAAGGGATCTGGAAACATTTGAGCCTCCTGATTTCATTTACCTGCACTGTCTTCTCTTACATTTAGGGCTATCTGTGGTCCATGAGAGTCATGTTTAAGGAAGTCTTTGAAAGATGGGAAAAGGACATTGGATATGTTTAATCCAGAGCCAGTTGATTGCCATTTTAAAAACAGCCTTGCTGTGATCAACTCAGATGTCTCATTCAAGTCCAATGAGCCTCTACTCTAGCCTAATACAAATTCTATCCATTTCAACCTCACATTCAGTCTCCTTGAAACAAACACCTGACAAAACCTAACTCCAAACCCCAGGTCTACCTCCATCCTATGCCCACCCAATCCCCAATCCCAAGACAAACACAACACTAATCAGGATACCCAACACCAATATCTAGCTTCAGCACAACAACCAGCCCACATGGAAACTCCATCTACTTCAATTTTCAGCTTCACCCAACTTAACTGCAAGATTCATTCAACTACAAATATTCCCAACCCAGCCTATCCAAAACAGTCAGCCCAACCTAATTTTATAAATACGATCACTCACTTGCCCTGAATTGCTATTTATTTTTCTACCATTATCCCAACCAAAAGGTCCTGTCCTTTCTGCACAATTCACTTCCCAGTCTCCAAAGTAACCCCTTGATTGATCCTATAAAGCCTCAACCTGGACTCAATTCCTCACACCTAAACATGTCTCAGTCTGTCATCCCAATGATATTGCTACCCTAATATGCTGTATGTCCAGGACTCTATTGGAGCACCTCTATCCAGGAGCACAAAACCCTTAAATGAATCATAGCAATACAAAGCCAGTAAGTTCCCTGCATGATAAAAACTTGAGGTTAACATCTCTAAGCTGCCTTACACCAAGTAATCAAAATTGCAAAACCATATGCAGAACACCGGAATCTCTGAAAATAGCTTGAGTTACCTGAAGTCTTATGAACCAGGATCAGAATGATGACAATGGTCATTAAATAGGGCTTCATAACTGACAGATTCAGAGGATGAAGAGCACACACAGAGAACAGAATAGATATCTTTTCAACAAGGCAGTGTCCTGCTTTATTAGTTTCAGAAGTAGGCCAGGGTGTGGGCAGTGAACTAAGAAGGATGGGATATGCCTGAGGTCAGCCAGGCAGAAAGATAACATGTATTATATATCTCATCTGGGCACTCTGTGTGAGTGTAGTATCTTGCCAGTTCCCACACAAAGGTGGGCTTTCCTTCCCAGTAAGAGACAGTAAAATTAAAGCCAGTTTGTATTTTTCATAAGACAAATTGGAATGAGTCAATCAATCAGTAAACTAAACAATGAAAAAAATCTAATAATTATCAGGAAAAAAAAAGAAACTTAAAAAATATATATTTCTTTATACTCCTATCAGGAGTATATCACATTAATCAGTAGTACTTAATGTGTATCCAACACTGTACTAGCCATCAAAATAAAAGAAAGGAAAAAAAGATAGGGGGCGAATTGGGGGTGGTGGAAAAGGGAAGAAAAGATAGAAGGTAAAAAACAAAAGTCAGGGAGCAATGTTTAGAGATGGCAAAGTAGGAGATCCCAGTACTCATCCCCCAACAACAACATTTAATAAGTTTCCACTGATACAAATAGCTCTGGGGGAACCACCAGAGTACAATGAAGAAGCTACAACAACTCAGTGGAGCACAAAAACCAAGGATACCTGCATAGAAAAGTATAGGAAGCATTTTACCTGCATCACCCCATCCCACAGCCTAGCAAACCTCAGCAACAAAAGGGATCTCCTCAGCAGCTACCTCCATCTGCAAGGTAAGGGGAGAGAAGAAGGACCCCAGAACCCACTGCCCAAGGAATTAAGCAGCCCTCAGTGCCACTGAAAACACCTGAAGCTTTTGCCACTGAAGATCCTTGCAGTTTTCACTAATGCTAATTCTAGCCAATAGAATTGCCCAGAGCCCCACATTGCTACAAGAATACTATACCCAGCAAAATTATCCTTTAAAAGTGAAAAAGAGATAGTTTCCCAAAGAAAAACTGAGGAAGTTTGTCACCACTAGACCTGCCTTATAAGAAATGCTTAAGGAAGTTCTTCAACTTAAAATGAAAACACAGGGGTGCCTGGGTGGCTCAGTCATTAAGTGTCTGCCTTCGGCTCAGGTCATGATCCCAGGGTCCTAGGATCGAGCCCCGCATTTGGCTCCCTGCTCGGTGGGAAGCCTGCTTCTCCCTCTCCCACTCTCCCTGCTTGTGTTTCCTCTCTCGCTGTCTCTCTCTCTGTCAAATAAATAAAGAAAACCTTTAAAAATAAAAATAAATAAAAATAAATAAATAAAATGAAAACACACTAAACAGCAATGTGAAAGCATAAATTTTACTGGTAAAGATAAATATATAGAAAAATACAAAATAATATAAAACTGAAGAGGTCCATAAATTAATGTAAACTGTAATATAAAAGTTAAAAGAAGGGTGCCTGGGTGGCTCAGTCGGTTGAGCATCCAACTCTTGATTTTGGCTCGGGTCATGATCTCAGGGTTGTGGAATTGAGTCCCACTTCAGGCTCCATGCTTGGCAGGGAGTCTGCTTGAGATTCTTTCCCTCTGCCCTTCCCCTGCTCACACTGGTTCACATGTTCTCTCTCTCAAATAAATAAATAAAGCTTTGGGGGGAAAAAAGTTAAAAGACAGAAATTTGTTAATGGATACACAATATAAAAAGAAGCAAACTCTGACTACAGTAACACCAAGTGTGTGTGGAGAGGGAATAAAAGTACAAAATTTTTATAAGAGACTAAAGGTAAGTTGTTATTAACTTAAAATAAATAATCACAGCTACAAGATATTTTATGTAAGTCTCAAACTAACCTCAAAAAGAACAAAACCCTGTAATAGATATACAAAAGATAAAGAGAAAAGAACCAAAGCAAATCACTACAAAACATCAACAGATAACAAAGGAAGACAGCATGAGAGAAAGAGAGGGACAAACTGCAAAACAGAAAACAACAGAATGGCAATAATAATTCCTCACCTATCAATAATTAAATGTATATTTGCAGGGAGGGCGAGAGATGGCAGAGGAATAGGGGGCCCTATTTCAACTGGTCCCCGGAATTGAGCTGGATATCTACCAGACCACTCTGAGCACCCACAAAATCAGCCTGAGATGTAAAAAGATCTGGATCTCTACAAACAGAAAATCGCAGGCAGTTGGTTTTGAGGTACGAAGTGGGGAGCCCTGATTCCGCGGGCAGATACTGGAGGATAAATGGCAGCGGGAGGGTGCCTGGCTGTGGAGATCCTACACTGCCGGTGAGCGACAGCCTCACGCTGGGGACTGGGACACAGACTCGCAGACCAGTAGTGGCGGGGAAAGGACTTTAGGGCACCCCCGGGGTGGAAACCCGGAGCGGCGGGGTCGCACGTGCAAACTGGGAGCGGCTGGTGGTTTTAGAAGCACAAAGGGCAGAGATGTGCTCCGACCTGGAGGCAGGACTGGGGGCACTGCGGAGGGGCACACAACCCAGGATGCTGCAGTTTATAGCAGCATGGACAGAAACGGAGATGGTGTGGCCTGGAGAGCTCACTGAAGAACAGACTGCAGTCTCTCTGCTCTGAGGCAGACGGTTGGAAACGGTCTCTTCTGCTCTGACTTGCAGAAGAGACGCAGAAAGATGCCAGGGAAAGCCGCCAGAGAACAAAAGCCCCAAAAACTGTTTCCTCCTGAGCCCATCCCCCACCACAGGGGGGCAGGGCAACACCGCCCAAACAGGGTTGCCTGAGTAACAGTGCAGCAGTCCCTTCCCCCAGAAGACAGGCTGGGAAAACAAGAGGCCAGCAACCCTAAGGTCCCAAGAAAACAGGTGCATCTTGCTTGGGTTCTGGTCAATAATTTGGACTCTATACATTCCCTCAAACACCCATCAACAGAATGACTAGGAGGAGGAGCCCCCAAAATAAAAAAGACTCAGAGACCATGACTTATGCTGCAGATTTACAAATGGATGCAGATATAACCAAGATGTCGGAGATGGAATTCAGGCTAGCAATTTGAAGACAATGGCTAGAATGGAGAAATCAATTAATGGCAACATAGAGTCTCTAAGGGCAGAAATGAAAGGTGAATTGGCAGAGCTTAAAAATGCTATCAATGAGATCCAATCCAATCGAGATAATCAAAAATACTATCAATGAGATCCAATCCAATCTAGATAATCTAACAGCTAGGGTAACTGAGGCAGAAGAGCGAATAAGCGACCTGGAAGACAATATAATAGATAAAAAGGGAAAAGAGGAGGCCAGGGAAAAACAACTCAGAATCCATGAAAATAGAAGCAGAGAAATAAGTGACACCATGAAGCGATCCAATGTCAGAATAATTGGAGTCCCGGAGGGAGTGGAGAGAGAGAGAGGACTAGAAGATGTATTTGAGCAAATCATAGCTGAGAACTTCCCTAATCTGGGGAATGAAACAAACATTCGAGTCCTAGAGGCAGAGAAGACCCCTCCCAAGATCAAGGAAAACAGGCCAACACCCCGGCATGTAATAGTAAAACTTGCAAATCTTAGAACCAAGGAAACCATCTTAAGGGCAGTTAGGGGGAAGAGATTCCTTACGTACTGAGGGAGGAACATCAGAATAACGTCAGACCTATCCACAGAGACCTGGCAAACCAGAAAGGCCTGGCAAGACATATTCAGGGTACTAAATGAGAAGAACATGCAGCCAAGAATACTTTTTCCGGCAAGGCTCTCATTTAGTAATGGATGGAGAGATGCAGGGCTTCCATGACCGGCAGAAACTGAAAGAATATGTGACCACTAAGCCGGCCCTGCAAGAAATATTAAGGGGGGTTCTATAAAAGGAGAAAGACCCCAACAGTGATATACAACAGAAATTTACAGGGACAGTCTATAAAAACAAGGTCTTCACAGGCAACATGATGACAATTCATATCTTTCAATAATCACTCTCAATGTGAATGGCCTAAACGCTCCCATAAAATGGCACAGGGTTGCAGATTGGATAAAAAGACAGGACCCATCCATATGCTGTCTACAAGAGACTCATTTTGAACCTAAAGATACATCCAGACTGAAAGTGAAGGGATGGAGATCCATCTTCCATGCCAGTGGACCTCAAAAGAAAGCTGGGGTAGCAATTCTTATTATCAGACAAATTAGATTTTAAACTAAAGTCTGTAATTAGAGACACAGAAGGATGATGATGTCTAATATGTTGGCTAATTGAACATAATAAAAAAAAAGAGAGAAGAAAAGAAAAGAAAACATGTGACAAAGGGAAAAATTTCTAGCAAGAAAAGCCATAGGCTGCCCCAAATAACTCCATTATCTCCCAGGAAAATCCACCAGCCAGCCCCTGTGCATCCTCCCATCCAACAGATAATTACTTCATGAAAGTGCAAATTAAGGTGATCTAACATATTCAACAGAACACACTTACAAATAAAAATGGAACGTCAGAAATCTGGAGTGAACCAGATAATGGGGGAGGATTTTTTTTTAATGTTATGTTAATCACCATACATTACATCATCAGTTTTTGATGTAGTGTTCCATAATTCATTGTTTGTGTATAACACCCAGTGCTCCATTCAATACATGCCCTCCTTAATACCCATCACCAGGCTAACCCATCCCCCACCCCCTCCCCTCTAGAACCCTCAGTTTGTTTCTCAGAGTCCATAGTCTATCATGATTCATCTCCCCTTCTGATTCCACCCCCCTTCATTTTTCCCTTCCTACTATCTTCCTTTTTTTTTTTTTTTTTAACATATAATGTATTATTTGTTTCAGAGGTACAGGTCTATGATTCAACAGTCTTACACAATTCACAGTGCTCACCATAGCACATACCTTCCCCAATGTCTATCACCCAACCACCCCATCCCTCCCAGCCCCACCCCTCCAGCAACTCTCAGTTTGTTTCCTGAGATTAAGAATTCCTCATATCAGTGAGATCATATGATACATGTCTTTCTCTGATTGACTTATTTCACTCAGCATAATACCCTCCAGTTCCATCCACGTCGTTGCAAATGGCAAGATTTCATTCCTTTTGATGGCTGCATAATATTCCATTGTATATATATACCACATCTTCTTTATGCATTCGTCTGTTGATGGACATCTAGGCTCTTTCCATAGTTTGGCTATTGTGGACATTGCTGCTATAAACATTGGGGTGCAGGTGCCCCTTTGGATCACTACATTTGTATCTTTGGGGTAAATACCCAGTAGTGCGATTGCTGGGTTGTAGGGTAGCTCTATTTTCAACTTTTTGAGGAACCTCCATACTGTTTTCCAGAGTGGCTGCACCAGCTTGCATTCCCACCAACAGTGTAGGAGGGTTCCCCTTTCTCTGAATCCTCGCCAACATCTGTCATTTCCTGACTTGTTAATTTTAGCCATTCTGACTGGTGTGAGGTGGTATCTCATTGAGGTTTTGATTTGGATTTCCCTGATGCTGAGCGATGTTGAGCACTTTTTCATGTGTCTGTTGGCCATTTGGATGTCTTTGGAAAAATGTCTTTTCATGTCTTCTGCCCATTTCTTTTTTTTTAGATTTTTTTTTTTTAAATTTTATTATGTTATGTTAGTCACCATACAATACATCATTAGCTTTTGATGGGGTGATCCACGATCCATTGTTTTCTCATAACACCCAGTGCTCCATGCAGTACGTGCCCTTCTTAATACGCATCACCAGGCTAACCAATCCCGCCTCCCCCCTCCCCTCTAAAACCCTGTTTGTCTCTCAGAGTCCATAGTCTCTCATGGTTCATCTCTCCCTCCGATTCCCGCCGCTTCATTTTTGCCTTCCTTCTCCTAATGTCCTCCATGCTATTCCTTATGTTCCACAAATAAGTGAAACCATACGATAATTGACTTTCTCTGCTTGACTTATCTCACTTAGCATAATCTCCTCCAGTCCCATCCATGTTGATGTAAAAGTTGGGTATTCATTCTTTCTGATGGCTGAGTAATATTCCGTTGTATATATGAACCACATCTTCTTTATCCATTCATCTGTTGACAGGCATCTCGGCTCTTTCCACAGTTTGGCTATTGCAGACATTGCTGCTATGAACATTGGGGTGCATATGGCTCTTCTTTTCACTACATCTGTGTCTTTGGGGTAATACCCAGTAGTGCAATTGCTGGGTCATAGGGTAGCTCTTTTTTCAATTTTTTGAAGAACTTCCACACTGTTTTCCAAAGTAGCTGTACCAACTTGCATTTGTACCAACAGTGTAAGAGGGTTCCCCTTTCTCCACAACCTCTCCAACATTTGTTGTTTTTTGACTTGTCCATTTTTGCCATTCTAACTGGTGTAAGGTGGTATCTTAATGTGGTTTTGATTTGAATTTCCCTGATGGCTAATGATGAACATTTCTTGATTGGACTATTTGTTCTTCGGGTGTTGAGTTTGATAAGTTCTTTATAGATTTTGGATACTAGCCCTTTATCTGATATGTCATTTGCAAATATCTTCTCCCATTCTGTCAGTTGTCTTTTGGTTTTGTGTCCGTTTCTTTTGCTGTGCAAAAGCTTTTTATCTTGATGAAGTCCCAATAGTTCATTTTTGCCCTTGCTTCCCTTGCCTTTGGCGATGTGTCTAGGAAGAAGTTGCTGCGGCTAAGGTCAAAGAGGTTGCTGCCTGTGTTCTCCTCTAGGATTTTGATGGACTCCTGTTTCACATTTAGGTCTTTCAACCATTTTGAGTCTATTTTTGTGTGTGGTATAAGGAAATGGTCCAGTTTCATTCTTCTGTATGTGGCTGTCCAGTTTTCCCAACACCATTTGTTGAAGAGACTGTCTTTTTTCCATTGCACATTTTTTCTTGCTTTGTCGAAGGTTAGTTGACCATAGAGTTGAGGGTCCATTTCTGGGTTCTCTATTCTGTTCAATTGATCTATGTGTCTGTTTTTGTGCCAGTACCATACTGTCTTGGTGATTACAGCTTTTTAATAGAGCTTGAAGTCTGGAATTGTGCCACAAGCTTTGCTTTTCTTTTTCAACATTCCTCTGGCTATTCGAGGTCTTTTCTGGTTCCATACAAATTTTAGTATTATTTGTTCCATTTCTTTGAAAAAAGTGGATGGTATTCTGATAGGGATTGCATTATATGTGTAGATTGCTCTAGGTAGCATTGACATCTTCACAGTATTTGTTCTTCCATTCCATGAGCATGGAACGTTTTTCCATTTCTTTGTGTCTTCCTCAATTTCTTTCAGGAGTATTTTATAGTTTTCTGAATACAGATTCTTTGCCTCTTTGGTTGGATTTATTCCTAGGTATCTTATGGTTTTGGGTGCAATTGTAAATGGGATTGACTCCTTATTTTCTCTTTCTTCTGTCTTGTGGTTGGTGTATAGGAATGCCACTGATTTCTGTGCATTGATTTTATATCCTGCCACTTTACTGAATTCCTGTATGAGTTCTAGCAGTTTTGGGGTGGAGTCTTTTGGGTTTTCCACATGAAGTATCATATCATCTGCAAAGAGTGAGAGTTTGACTTCTTCTTTGCCAATTCGGATGCTTTTTATTTCTTTTTGTTGTCTGATTGCTGTGGCTAAGACTTCTAGTACTATGTTGAATAGCAGTGGTGATAGTGGACATCCCTGGCGTGTTCCTGACCTTAGGGGACAAGCTCTAGGTTTTTCCCCATTGAGAATGATATTCGTTGTGGGTTTTTCATAGTTGGCTTTTATGATATTGAGGTATGTACCCTCTATCCCTATACTCTGAAGAGTTTTGATCAAGAAAGGATGCTGTACTTTGTCAAATGCTTTTTCTGCATCTATTGAGAGGATCATATGGTTCTTGTTCTTTCTTTTATTAATGTATTGTATCACACTGATTGATTTGCAGATGTTGAACCCACCTTGCAGCCCAGGAATAAATCCCACTTGGTCGTGATGAATAATCCTTTTAATGTACTGTTGGATCCTATTGGCTAGTATTTTTTGAGAATTTTTGCACCATGTTCATCAGGGATATTGGCCTGTAATTTTCCTTTTTGATTGGGTCTTTGTCCAGTTTGGGGATCAAGGTAATTCTGGCCTCATAAAATGAGTTTGGAAGTTTTCCTTCCAGTTCTATTTTTTGGAACAGTTTCAGAAAAATAGGCATTAATTCTTCTTTAAATGTATGGTAGAATTCCCCTGGGAAACCATCTAGCCTGGGCTCTTGTTTGTTGGGAGATTTTTGATTACTGCTTCAATTTCCTTAGTGGTTATAGGTCTATTCATGTTTTCTATTTCTTCCTGGTTCAGTTTTGGTAGTTTATACATCTCTAGGAATGCATCCATTTCTTCCAAATTATCTAATTTGCTGGCATAGAGTTGCTCATAATATGTTCTTATAATTGTTTGTATTTCTTTGGTGTTGGTTGTGATCTCTCCTCTTTCATTCATGATTTTATTTATTTGGGTCATTTCTCTTTTCTTTTTGATAAGTCTGGCCAGGGGTTTATCAATCTTATTAATTCTTTCAAAGAATCAGCTCCTAGTTTTGTTGATTTGTTCTACTGTTCTTTCAGTTTCTATTTCATTGATTTCTGCTCTGATCTTTATCATTTCTCTTCTCCTGCTGGGTTTAGGCTTTATTTGCTGTTCTTTCTGCAACTCTTTTAGGTGTAGGTTTAGGTTGTGTATGTGAGGCCTTTCTTGTTCCTTAAGAAAGGCTGTACTGGGGCACCTGGGTGGCTCAGTCATTAAGCGTCTGCCTTCGGCTCAGGTCATGATCCCGGGGTCCTGGGATCGAGCCCCGCATCGGGCTCCCTGCTCCACGGGAAGCCTGCTTCTCCCTCTCCTGCTCCCCCTGCTTGTGTTCCTGCTCTTGCTGTCTCTCTCTCTGTCAAATAAGTAAATAAAATCTTCAAAAAAAAAAAAAGGCTGTACTGCTATATACTTCCCTCTTAGGACCACCTTTGCTGCATTCCAGGGAATTTGAACAATTGTGTTTTCATTTTCACTTGTTTCCATGAATTTTTTAAAATTCTTCTTCAATTTCCTGGTTGACTCATTCATTCTTTAGTAGGATGCTCTTTAGCCTCCATGTATTTGAGTTCTTTCTGACTTTCCTCTTGTGACTGAGTCCTAGTTTCAAAGCACTGTGGTCTGAAAATATGCAGAGAATGATCCCAATCTTTTGGTACCAGTTGAGACCTGATTTGTGACCTAGGATGTGATCTATTCTGGAGAATGTTCCATGGGCACTAGGGAAGAATGTGTATTCTGTTGCTTTGGGATGGAATGTTCTGAATATATCTGTGAAGTCCATTTGGTCCAGTGTGTCATTTAAAGTCTTTATTTCCTTGTTGATCTTTTGCTTAGATGATCTGTCCATTTTAGTGAGGGGGGTGTTAAAGTCCTGTTCGATTATTGTATTGTTGTCGATGTGTTTCTTTGCTTTTGTTAATTGGCTTATATAATTGGCTGCTCCCATGTTAGGGGCATGGATATTTACAATTGTTAGGTCTTCTTGTTGGATAGACCCTTTAAGTAGGATATAATGTCCTTCCTCATCTCTTATTATAGTCTTTGGTTTAAAATCTAATTTGTCTGATATAAAGATTGCCACCCCAGCTTTCTTTTGGTGTCCATTAGCATGGTAAATGGTTTTCCACCCCCTCACTTTCAATCTGGAGGTATCTTTGGGTCTAAAATGAGTCTCTTGCAGGCAGCATATCGATAGGTCTTGTTTTTTTATCCAATCTGATACCCTGTGTCTTTTGATTAGGGCATTTAGCCCATTTACATTATATAGTTACATTCAGGGTAACTATTGAAAGATATGAATTTAGTACCATTGTATTGCCTGTAAGGTGACTGTTACTGTATATTGTCTCTGTTCCTTTCTGGTCTGTGTTACTTTTAGGCTCTCTCTTTGCTCAGAGGACCCCTTTCAATATTTCTTGTAGGGCTTGTTTCGTGTTTGCTAATTCCTTTAGTTTTTGTGTGTCCTGGAAGCTTTTTATCTCTCCTTCTATTTTCTTTCTTTCTTTTTTTTTTTAAGATTTTATCTATTTATTTGACAGAGAGAGACACAGCGAGAGAGGGAACACAAGCAGGGGAAGTGGGAGAGGGAGAAGCAGGCTTCCCGCAGAGCAGGGAGCCCGATGCGGGGCTCTATCCCAGGACCCTGGGATCATGACCTGAGCCAAAGGCAGACACTTAACAACTGAGCCACCCAGGTGCCCCTCTCTCCTTCTATTTTCAATGACAGCCTAGCTGGATATAGTATTCTTGGCTGCATATTTTTCTCACTTAGTGCTCTGACTATATCATGCCAGTCCTTTTTGGCCTGCCAGGTCTCTGTGGATAGGTCTGTTGCCAGTCTAATGTTTCTACCATTGTAGGTTACAGACCTCTTGTCCTGAGCTGCTTTCAGGATTTTCTCTTCATCTCTGAGACTCGTAAGTTTTACTATTAGATGTTGGGGTGTTGACCTATTTTTATTGATTTTGAGGGGGGTTCTCTGTGCCTCCTGGATTTTGATGCCTGTTTCCTTCCCCAAATTAGGGAAGTTCTCTGCTATAATTTGCTCCAATATACTTTCTGCTCCTCTCTCTCTTTCTTCTTCTTCTGGGATCCCAATTATTCTAATATTGTTTCATCTTATGGTATCACTTATCTCTCGAATTCTGCCCTTGTGATCCAGTAGTTGTTTATCTCTCTTTTTCTCAGCTTCTTTATTCTCCATCATTTGGTCTTCTATATCACAAATTACCTCTTCTGCCTCATTTATCCTAGCAGTTAGAGCCTCCATTCTTGATTGCACCTCATTAATAGCCTTTTTTGATTTCGACTTGGTTAGATTTTAGTTCCTTTATTTCTCCAGAAAGGGTTTCTCTAATATCTTCCATGCTTTTTTCAAGCCCAGCTAGTATCTTTATAATCGTTATTCTGAACTCTAGTTCTGACATCTTACTAATGTCCGTATTGATTAAGTTCCTGGCAGTCAGTACTGCTTCTTGTTCTTTTTTTTGAGGTGATTTTTTCCATCTTGTCATTTTGTCCAGAGGAGAATAGATGAATGAGAGAACAAAATGCTAACAGGGTAACAACAACCCTAGAAAAATATACACGAAACAAATCAGAAGAGTCCTCAAACCAGGGGAAAAGAAAGGGAAAGAAATAAAAAGAAAAAGATTTAAAAAAGAAAGAGTATGATCCAATATGATCAGGCTGGTGAATAGATCAGTGCCACACACTAGATTTTGGGCATATTTTGATCTGTTAGAAGAAACTGCCTCCCAAATTTTTAAAGAAAGAAAAGCTTATATAAGTACAAAAATAAGGGTAAGTACGATGAAGGGATGGAATATGACTCTAAAGATGAAAATTATAAAAGATTTTACAAAAGGAATTGATAAGAAGTTGGTTGAAAAAAAAAAGAAGAGAAATTTTTTTTATAAAGGGAGAGGATGTGATCAGGCAGGAGACTAGAACAAAGCCATATACTAGAGATTTAGGGTATATTTTGGTCTGTTAGAAGAAACTGTATCCCAGGGTGCCTGGATGGCTCAGTCATTGAGCATCTGCCTTCGGCTCAGGTCATGATCCCAGCGTCCTGGGATCCAGCCCCACATCGGGCTCTCTGCTCAGCCAGAAGCCTGCTTCTTCCTCTCCCACTCCCCCTGCTTGTGTTTCTGCTCTTGCTGTATCTCTCTATACCAAAAATAAGGTTAACTACTATGAAGGGATAGAATATGACTCTAAAAATGAAAAATAAAAAAGATTTTTTAGAAAGGGATTGATAAGATGTTGGTTGAAAAAGGGAAAAAGAAAAATTTTTAAAAAAAAGAAAAAGAAAATTAAAAAAATTAACTTTGAAAGACTAAAGAATCATGGGAAAAAAGCCATGAATTCTATGTGCAGTATTCCCCTAGTGCTGGCGTTCTGCCGTTCTCATTGATCGGTAAACTTGGGCTTGGCTGGCTGGTCTTGCTGATCTTCTGGGGGAGGGGCCTGTCACCGGGGTTCCCAATTGTATTTGCCAGAGGCGGAATTGCCCCGCCCTTGCTGAGGCCAACCTAAGTAGTCTGCTCGGGTTTGCTCTCGGGAGCTTTTGTTCCCTGCAAGTTTTCCCTACAGCTTTGGAGGACGAGAGTAAAAATAGCGGTCTCCCAGTCTCCACCCTGGAGGAGCCGAGAGCTCGGGGCCCCACTCCTCAGTGCCCCCCCAGAGAAAAGCAGTCGGTCACTCCCATCTCCCCCGTCTCCGGCCACACTCCGTCCACACCTGGCCCGTGACCGAGTGTTTCTATCTCTGGCACCTGACCCCGTGTGGAGTCTCCAAACCCAGCAGATCCCTCAGTGTGCTCCCGCGCTGCTCCTCCCCGGGGAGGAAGGGGAGTCTCCCCGGATCTGCCGCCTGTTGGGTCCCTGCTGGAAGAGCAGTGGCCCGACTGTGCCGGGGATCACGGTTTATGGCAACCCCGAGCTGAGAGCCCCCTCCTCCGCTCCGTCTCTGCAGCTGGCTTCCCTACTCCGATACCTGGGAGCTCTGCCGCACTCAGGCACCCCCGGTCTTTCTGTGACCCCGAGGCTCCTGAGACCACACTGTCCCAGCAAAAGTTCCACCCCCCCACACCCCGCTTAGCCACTGGTGCGACGTCCCTCAGCAGAGCAGACTTCTAAAAGTTCTGATTTTGTGCTCTGCGGCTCTATCACTTGCCGGTAGCCAGCTAACGGAGGCTCCCTGGGGGAGGATTTCTTTGTCCTTGATTGGGGTGCCTGGATTCTCCTTCCTGAGCCATCTAAAATACATGGATTGGGATGATTATTAATACTAGTTGCTACAACAAACAACCCTGAAAACTCATTGGTTCAAGAAAATAAAGTTAGTTTCTTGCTCACATCACACTCCATTCCTAGTCAGCTGACTCTCCTGGACAACTCAGAATGGTGATTCCAAGTGGTGACTCAGGCATCTTGATTCTTCCCATTTTGTGGCCATGTGATCTTTAAGTACTTTGCTTCCAGTTGTACAATATGGGGGTTGGGGAAAGCTGATGACTCACCAGAGCTGTTAGGAGCAAGGCCTTGAAGGGGCATAGTTTATTTCTGTCCATGTTCCATTGATAGAACTAGTTACATGGCCCCTAGCTAACTAACTATAAAGGAGGCTGTAATGTGTAGTCTTCCTATGAACACACGAAGAAATCAAATTTAAGATTACCTAGCCACTCTTTGCCGGCCTACCAAATTTGTGTTTCACTCTTCCACCCATGTGCAGAATATTCCTCCTCCTCTGAGAGGACAAGCCAGAGTCTTCTCCAGTCACTGTCTCCAGCTCAAAAATACAGGATCTCCAGGTAATCAGTTTTCACAATTACTTCCTCTTAATTGGGACCTATAAACCAAAAGACAAGTTCTTTGCTCCTTCCCCTGATACACACACTAGACATAAAATGATGAGGCAGAGACAAAACAACTACAACAAAGACTCCAACTCAAAAAAGAGAAGAATAGAAGACATACAACAGTCACTGGTTCATGGCAATCCAAACTCTGAATCCAGATAGCTCAGGTATGGCAGATGTCACCAATGTAAAAATAGGGACATTTTATTTATGAGGCACAAGTTTTCTGAGAAAAAAATCTTTGTTGTCATTGTTCTCTATGGATATGACATTGTTCTCTATGTCATTGATCTCTATGTTCTCTACTGGTTTCACTGTAGAAGGTTTCACTTCTTCCAATGTTCCTCCTGGCCAAATCTGAAGTCAGGAAACACACTTCCCTTTGAGGTGATACAGCTTTTAAAGCCTGCCTCTGTTCAAAGGTGGTGGCCATAAGTTGTTCTAATTCTCAGAAAGTCAAAGAATTTTCAGTGAAGTCTTACAGTTTTCTTGGCAATGCAATTTTAATCAGTGGTATGAAGAGAGAAATGATAAAGTTACTTCCAAGTGTGACCATTAAAGCCTACATGTTCTTCTCTTAATTAACTTCGGCGAACCTAGAAGCCATGTCTTCAGATGTGGTTCCACTAGGAGTCATTAAAAGATCCTAAATAAATGGACAAATGGTCCCTGATCATTAATATTAAGACATAGTTTTGTTTTGTTTTTTTATTTTTTATTTAAATTCAATTTAATTAACATATACTGTATTATTAGTTTCAGAGGTAGAATCTAGTGATTCATCAGTTGCATACAACACCCAGTGCTCATTACTTCAAGTGCCCTCCTTAATATCCATCACCCAGTTACCCCATCTACACACCCACCTCTCCTCCAGCAACCCTCAGTTTGTTTCCTAGAGTTAAGAGTCTCTTACGGTTTGTCTCCCTCTCTGTTTCCATCTTATTTTCTTCTTCCTTCCATTCCCCTATGTTCATCTGTTTTGTTTCTTAAATTCCACATGAGTGAAATCATATGGTATTTGTCGTTCTCTGATTGACTTATTTCACTTAGCATAATACCCTCTATGCTAAGAGGGTATTCTATGCTAAGATGGACATCCATCCATGTCTTTGCGAATGGCAAGATTTCATTCTTTTTGATGACATAGTTTTGTAAAGATGTAAGTTGTTCCTAAATTGGTTTGCTAATTTGATGTAATGTCAATCAAACTCCTAGCAGATTCAGTGAATGCCAACCAAAATTCCAAGATATTTTTATAAAATTGAAAAAATATAATAAAAACTGTAGAGGATAAAAGGTCAAGATTGCCAAGAACTTCTGAAAGAAAATAAACAGGATTGTGACTTAACCTACCACATATTAGAACTATTTATATGACTATAGTTAAGATAGAGAAATGTTGATGCAGGAATAATTATAATGACTGATGAAACAAAATAGGGAGCCCAGAAATAGAGCATGTATGTAGGGAATTTTGATATATGATTGACATAAGTGGAAAATCACTGGGAAAAAGACTAGCCAATTAGTGCAGCTATAAATTTGGGCCTACTTATCAGGAAAGTGCAATTATATTCCTGCCTCTCATAAACATAAGAGAAATATACCCATGTTAAAAATTTAATATAAAAAGTAAATTTTTTAAAACTTTATAGGCAAAGAAAGCAAGGCTGAAAATTGTTAATTTCTTCCACTTATTCACAAATATGTCCTGAATACCAACTGTATTCCAGACCCTCTGGGAACAGCTGGAGCTTCAAGGATAAAAAAGACAAACTAAGGGGTGCTTGGGTAGCTCAGTTGGTTAAGCGTCCTACTGTTGATCTCAGCTCAGGTCTTGATCTCAGGGTCATGAGTTCAAGCCCCACACGGCTCCGCGCTGGGCATGTAGATTACTTAAAATAATAATAATAATAATAATAAATAAAAACAAGACAAACTAAAATATGTAGGAAATATACTTAATATCTTTCTGGCCTTGTTTTAAGAAAGAATTTTTTTTAGAAAAACTTAGAAAGGGGCGCCTGGGTGGCTCAGTTGGTTAAGCATCTGCCTTTGACTCAGGTCATGATCCCAGGGTCCTGGCATTGAGTACCACATCGGGCTCCTTGCTTGGCAGGGAGCCTGCTTCTCCCTCTCCCTCTACCCCTCCTCCCCGCTCCTGCTGTCTCTCTGTCTCTGTCAAATAAATAAATAAAATCTTAAAAAAAAAAGAAAAGGAAAACACAGAAAATGCTACTGTTAAATAAAAGACTGACAAATTGACAACAGAGTGGTCCTATCTAGTGAGGAGAGCCTTATCTGAGGCCCAACTACTTTGTCAGTTATTGATCTATAGCTTGGTTGTATCAAGCCAAAATTTAAATTGTCTGTATGATTTTATAACTCTAATAGAAAAAAATGTATTAGTAGTCTAAAAACAGTTTAATTTATATAATTTTGTTTCATACTAAGACAGTCAGTATTACTCTGCTTTTCTTGCAAAAGATTACCAAACCACAAATACAAATTCCACACATTTCATACTTCCATTATATGTGTCTTTATTGTGATGAAACATGTAGTATAAACTTCTTAACATTAAAAGCCTGTTACAGGGCGCCTGGGTGGCTCAGTCGGTTAAGCGTCTGCCTTCGGCTCAGGTCATGATCCCAGGGTCCTGGGATCGAGTCCCGCATCAGGCTCCCTACTCTGTGGGGAGCCTGCTTCTCCCTCTCCTCCCCACTTATGCTCTCTCTCTCACTATCTCTGTCTCTCTCTCTCAAATAAATAAAATCTAAAAAAAAAAAAAAAGCCTGTTACATGTAAACATAAAATGAAAAGATTTCAATGGTTTTGTTCAACTCATAAAGAATGAAGAAACCAGTAAGATGTTAAGACTGGTTCAGAGAAACTGATGAATTATAATCAGCCAAATGAACTCTGAAATAAATTTGCAAATAGATGTAAACCTGTTTAATATCCTGAAGGGCAATAAACTATAACATTCAGGGCTCTTTCCCACCAAACAGAAAACAAGACCATCCAATCACATCAATTGCATCTGTCCCTTTGCATTGTTATCGAGGGGAATAGTTTGCATGACTCTCAAAAAAGAATTTTTTTGCAATTATGTCAGTTTTCTATGAATTAACCTCTACCCACACAAAATTTCTAAATAGCTTAGTCAGTGGAAAATTATTTAATTGTACACACTCCTAATAGACTTATAATCCCAGGAGGATCTACTAGATCATGTCCAGCACTCCACTGAAAGGACACCAGTCATCTCTTTTACTTATTTCTAAATTTTGGATCATTTTTCTTAACAATTTTTTTATAGAATGGTGCCTTTCTGAACATAACTTTATTTCAAAAAACTTACAATGCATATGTAATGCTCCAAAATGCTTTTGCTTGGGGGTGGGCTTTTGTTTTGTTTTGTCTAACCTTACATGTTAGCACAGAGTTGTTTGTTACATGTATTTAATGTTAGCATGTATTCATTGCCTCCTTCTAAACTCATTTTTGTTGTTTAAAATACAGTCACTTCCTCTACCCCTTTGCCCTTATAATGCTAAACATACTCTGAGTAGAAGTTCTCTTTTTTAATCTATTATGTTTTTGGACAGCAGGAGAGTTAATTTCTGTAAAACAGAGTGAATCTGCTGAAAAGTCTTTGGTGTATTTAATCTAAATGGAATAACATCTATTTAACATTATTTCTAGAGGGTGTTCTTTAAACACTAAAAAATAATATAGTAAGAATGTTTTGAAGGCTTAATCTTATAATGAGGCAGGTTTCATAGATCTGGAGTCAGTCTGTAGAAAATCTGGAAGCATAGAGACTCTGGAAATAGGTTGGTTTTGAATACAAATACAAATTATTATTATTATTATTATTATTATTATTATTATTATTATTTTGTCAGAGGTGTGTATTCTATGTGTATCTGAAAAGTTTAAAGGTTTTTTTCCCCCTTTGAGATTCATTAATGACGTTTCAACCTCTTGTAGATATACCTGTAAAGGAGAGAATTTAGAATTTTTATTTCCTTTTGTGAACTTCTTCTCCTCATAAATATCATGACTACTTTCTGGCCAAAATGGGAGATATCCAGATTTTTCTCTTAGATATTTTGGAACATCCTGCCCTAAGAATAAAGCAGGAATAGTTTGGAGATAATCTCTGGTCACCAATTCCACATTATACTAATAGTCATTGGTGATACTATAGTCATTTAAAATAAGCTAAACAGAGATGAGACTTTCTTTTTGACCATTTGACTGATAACCCCACAGAGTAGAGTCACCTAAAAAGCAGTAGACCTGAATTTTCTCAGGTATAGGCGGTAAGTGTTAACAGACAGGCAAAATACATGGTTGAACTCAGTTTATAGTCCCTCCCTGAAATACAAAGCTTTTCTGAGCTCAGGCGTGGAGCCATGGAATCTCTGGGCCTTCAAAGGGAAATACGGAGGAGGATCTGAAAGTAAAGCCATGTGTGAATTCAGTCCACATCCTGCACTCCACCTCCACCCTTCCTTGGATCTTACAAACTATGCCGACTTGTTGCACAAGAATGACCAGACTCAAAAGTTTAAAATAAATGTCTGCCATTTATTAGAATTGTTTCTCAGGAAGGAAGAAGTAGAATGCCCGTCAGGCAGGGGCTTGGAATCACTCTACCCCCGTGCTTAACACGTCAAAATTACAGGCTTTCTTTTATAACTTAATGTACCTAAAAATCCCTGTAAGACTTGTGTTGATGAGCTGTAGAGAAAGTGAAACTGGAGAAGGAACAATGAGAGAAACTAGTGGTCTTCTGGGGAGGATGACGTGGACCTTATGAAATAGTGAACATCAAAGACACTATTTGATGAGTACTAATACCAATCAAAGTGCAGACAAATACATATTTGAACAAAGGAAATCACATTACTTGTTGAGAAAAGCAAAGGCGAATGTCATAGAAGATCCTTAAAAGAGTAAAAATGTACATTCAAGGGAATAAAACATTAAGGGTTTCTTAGTTAGTTGAGTTTTTTTCACTTTAAGAATAGTGAATCCTCTCCTTTTGGTTATGCAAAAGCTGATTTCATCATTAAATGGAGATCAGTTTGAGTTGGAACTAAAAGCACATTTTAATGATTTAGACATGATGAGCTGAGATGAATTGGGGGATCCTGAATGAGTCCAAGTTTCTGAATTAAGCAACAGGATGAATTGTAGGTGTTGATTACTCAAAAGGGAAGACAAGGGAAAAGCCAGACAAACAGAGTTGGAATTCAGTTTAGGACATTTGAGTGTGAGATGGCTGAGTAATCCAAGAGGACCTAGCAAATACCTAATTCAATATGTGAGTCTGGGCCTCAGAGATGTTGTCTGGGTTGAACACGTAAATACAGAACTTGCCCAAGATCACACAGCTTCTGAGCAGTGATGGGGAACAGGGAACAAAGCCTTCTGGCCACATTCATGCTTCTTTCTTGAAGACATGCAAAGCGCAAGGAAATAGGAATCTGTGCTTTAAGCCTAGAATTGCACAATCATTTTCCCTCTACATAACTGCTAAAATAGAAAGTCTGAAATATTACATTTCAACTACTGTGCTGAACCTGGGACCAATACTATCTTCTAAGTATTAAAAGTTGTGTCTTGGCGCCTGGGTGGCTCAGTTGGTTAAGCGACTGCCTTCGGCTCAGGTCATGATCCTGGAGTCCCGGGATCGAGTCCCACATCGGGCTCCCTGCTCAGCGGGGAGTCTGCTTCTCCCTCTGACCCTCCTCCCTCTCATGCTCTCTGTCTCTCATTGTCTCTCTCGCAAATAAATAAAATCTTAAAAAAAAAAAAGTTGTGTCTTAATCATGCTACTTATGCCAGAAAATTTCTGTGTCCCTTCTTGAAACCTAGCTTCTGCCAAGCCCCTATCCCCTGTTTGACAAATACAACTGAGTGTCAGTGAATCTCAAAGATATAAACATCATTAAATTTTCCCACCAGACTTCTAAGTCCCATGAAAATTAAAATCCAACTGTATAAATTGGTCATTTAGTGAGTACATGGCCTTTGATCCATTGGTCTGGGCTGAAATTGTCATTTGTCTAGTAATGGGAAATGCAGGTAAAGTGTCTATGGTGAAAAAGAGAGAGAAAATAGGGAAAATGGCAAAGAAATATTATGAGGCAGGTGACAGAAGAAGAAACCCCAAAAATTACTAAGAAAGGATACTCAAGAGAGAAGCCAAGGCAAACATAACAAAGGCTTCAAGAAGGTGAGCAATGTTGAAAGGGTGGCTAGAGGCAAAGTGTTAAATGGTAAAACCTGGGGCACCTGGGTGGCTCAGTTGGTTAAGCGACTGCCTTCGGCTCAGGTCATGATCCCGGAGTCCTGGGATCGAGTCCTGCATCAGACTCCCAGCTCAGCAGGGAGCCAGCTTCTCCCTCTGACCCTCTCCCCTCTCATGCTGTTTCTCTCTCTCTCTCCCTCTCTCTCAAATAAATAAATAAATAAATAAATAAAATCTTAAAAAAAATAAAAATAAATGGTAAAACCTGAAGAATGCTCGAGTTTTTCAACAAAGAAGGCATTGGTGAGCAAAACCAGGGCCTTTTCAGTGAAGTGATAGGCACAAAAATCAGATTTCTCTTAGCTGAGGTGAGATTAGGAATCTGGAACTTAGAGAACTTAGTTGGGAACACTGGTTCTAGAAGTCTGGATCCAAAGAGGGGAAGAGATGAAACATCAGCCATGGAAGAGGCGTACACATAACACAATGAAAATTCCATAGCATGTCAACTATTAGTTGTGACTAAGTTTGGAGTGGAAAAACAATATCCCTAAATTCTCAGGAAGGAAAGGATCTTAAAGTTTACCAAGTACAGTGTCCAGCTTCTGTTCCAAATCCCTCTCTAACACCATAACCACAAACACCTCTGTCTCACACCCAGAAATGATCCTCCAGACTCAAAACTGGGAGAATTCTGAGGGACAAGCCTGCTTAGTCCACTTTCCAACAGCTCTACCTCTTAGAAAATGTTGCCCTAATTTGTCCAACAAATTCCTACACTCAATTCTAGTCCTCCATCTGGTTCTGGTTCTTCCTGAGGATACCACATCATACCAAACAGACCAGGATGGTTCTCTAAATGTCAGAGGCAACCCTCTTGTCCTTATCCTGATCCTACAATGTTTACTCAGAGGACTCAGCAATCTCCCCGATATATTCATGGGATCATCCAGACTCAATCCAGTTGTCATCTACTCTGCAGCCTCTAGAATGAATCACAACCCTCCTGGTGGTACCAAAGCAGAGCAGAAATGTGATCTCGTCCCTTCCTGGCACCCTCAACACTACAGAGCTATTCTAGCATACTGTTTACTTTCTTGGCCAGGGTCCTTTCCTATACTCTGTTGCTCCCCAGTTCCAGCCTAACCTTCCCCTGCCCAGTGATGACTGCTCACAGATGAAAGACACACACATGAGAAGGAATGTATTTTTATGGCGAGGGTGTTCCAGAATGAGGGAAGAATCATTCCAGGAGGGGGTAAGTTGGTGATATTCAAATTCTAGAATAGCTTGAAGTGTTTGTAACTGACAGGTTGGAGTCAGGGTCATAATCCTTCACATTGTTAAAACGGGCTGTTTTCACAGAAAGTTTCAGGCAGCACTTTTGATCATCTGAGCAGGTTAAGTATTGAGTTTCATTTTTTCTGCAAGCGTGTCTGCACATGCCATGGTAAAGCTGGCATGGAATCCAGGGCTCTTGGCTCTTGCCATACTGGGATCTGAACAGACCACCTGGGGAAAACATAGCCATGTTTAGTTTCCTTGCAGCAGTGATAATAGGAGTGGGGAAGCATGATTTAAAGAGAACAAGCCCTGAGAATATTAACAGGATCTGGAGTCAAAACCACCTCAGTTCAAATCTGGGCTCCATCACTATAGCTCCTCACCCTTAGGCAAGTTACTTCGGTTCTCTGGCCCACCACTGCATCATTTTCACAATGGGTGTCATAATAGAGCCAACTCCTTACCATTTGTGATGCTTAGATTAGCATATATAGTATGCTCAGAAGAGTATCTGGTGCATAATAAGAAGTAATGAAATATTAGGCAGTGTTGTTGATATGAAAGTCTTTTCCTGAGGGTCCAGGGCTTCAAGGGCTGCTCCTGTGAGCACATTTTGGACACATTTTCAAGTGCCCATACAGATGTGTGCTCCTCACACAGAGCTCTATCACAGATAGCCAGGCTCCACTCTGAGGCAGGGCACACATTTGAGCCCCTGCATGCCGTTGTACTTCAAAACATTCGAGCAAATATGCATCACTCGTGTTTATACATTGGCCCCACAGAAATCGATACCACACGTACATGTGCAGCACACTGGTGTGCATACACAGGCCCATATGCACATGTCCATATTCACATAAACTGAGCATATACACATGTGCTCACATACAGACTTCTACCACACACTCTCCACATATGACTAAAGCCCATTCATGAGTATTGATAGCTATATATCAATCATCCAGATATGTGCATGTGTATATAGGTTCTTCAGCTGAAAATACCACTGACAAAGTTCCTTACACTTAGTTAGCCTTCTATAAATACTAGTCATCAATAGTATTAGTTACCTATTGGAACTTTCAAAGACAAAGGAGCCTAAGAAAATACTAACAATCACTGTCACATGTCCAACATCAACTATGTGTCAGGCATTTTACAAATGATATCTCATTGAACCTTCATAAAAGCCTATTGTTATCTCTGTTCTTTAGATGAAGATACTGAGGCTCAAAGAGAACTCTTGTTCTGTCCACATTTCCATAGCTTGTACTTGACCATCGTAGGATTCAATTTCTTCTCTATATGATATTAAGCCCATTCGCTTTCCTCTCTGTGTCACATTGCCTCTCTATATGATAGGATTTCTAGGACAGAGTGGCATCTTCCTGCATGTCTTCAGGTATAAGAACTTCTTCAGCTATCAATAGAAGTCTAAAATCCATAGCTTAACACTCCAGGACCTTTTCCACCCATCCCCTCATTTCACACCCATTCATCAACACTCACTCTGTTCCAGGCCGTGTACTCAGTGCGAAGTATGCAGAGGGCCCCAGTACCCACCCACATTAATAAAAACCGGACAAGCAAGTCTGACATTATTTCCTGCATAGAAAAAGAACATTTTGATAATATTTTTACAAAAGAATGTAAAATGTCCCAAGTTTAGATGAAGTCAGAGAATGTGAGGGGAAAGAAAGTAGAAAAGAAAATGCCTTAGTGGTAGACATCCCATAGCATTTGGGCGCTGGTATGTATATGAACTGCCCCAGAAATTGGGATTCCAGCCCAGAGAAGGCACTCAATTGCTGCTACATCAGCCAGCCTGCTGATTAACCAGAGCAAAGAGGTAAAAAATGGTACCCCTTCATCCATGTTCCAACGTCATGGTACTGCTGTGTTTCCTACTTTAATGCTCACCCTCATCATGGAGCCTCTCTCTCTTTGGCACCATCCAACTTAAAAAAGGAGGAGGTCTTCAGGGGGCCTCGCTAGAGTGACACCCATACTCTTCTGGCTAACATTTGAACTGGTGGACTTTCATTTTCTCCCAAATACAGTGGATGGAAGCCAGGGCACCCAAGATCTCCTCTTTGTAGTCACCAGAGGATGAATAAGAATATAGATACCAGGAATGATATTCAGGCAAGCTGACCTTTCCCTCACTCTCTCCATAGAAAAAACAGGTCAAGGCAGGCCCAGGAGGATTCTGTTTACTGTGGCTAAATAAACAAACAAAGGTTTTGTTGTAGATATTTCTAGTTTCTCAATCCTGCAGCTGTTCTAACCCTGTATTGTTCTGCGTCACTACAAACTAATACCCACATCAAATTAACATCACCTTTGATCATCCCTCCATCTCCAAATTGAAGTCAGAGGCCTGCTTTGATTTTATTTATTTATTTATTTATTTATTTATTTATTTTAATTTATTTTTTAAATTCTTTTTTAAAAATTTTTATTTAAGTTCAATTTAATTAACATATACTGTATTATTCATTTCAGGAGTAGAATTTAGTGATTTATCCATTGCATACAACACCCAGTGCTCATTACTTCAAGTGCCGTCCTTAATGCCCATCACCCAGTTACCCTATCTACCCACCCACCTCCCCTCCAGAAACCCTCAGTTTGTTTCCTAGAGTTAAGTCTCTTATGGTTTGTCTCCCTCTCTGTTTCCATCTTATTTTATTCTTCCATCCACTCCCCTATGTTCATCTGTTTTGTTTCTTAAATTCCACACAAGTGAAATCGTATGGTATTTGTCTTTCTCTGATTGACTTATTTCGCTTAGCATAATACCCTCTAGTTCCATCCATGTTGTTGCAAATGGCAAGATATCATTCTTTTTGGTGGCTAAGTAATATTCCATTGTGTATATATACACCACATCTTCTTTATCCATTCATCTGTCAATGGACATCTGGGCTCTCTCTATATTTTGAGATCTACTTTTAAATATCAGCTTTGCCTCTGACCTTTGTATTCTGTACCCAGTCTCCCAATGTGAGAAATGGGAATGAGAAAGGTTGCACCAAATCATAAAATCTCAACTGTGTTTGTGAAAAAGGCTGTTAATAAGATGTGTCATACTTGGGGTGCCTGGGTGGCTCAGTCGTTAAGCGCCTGCCTTCGGCTCAGGTCATGATCCCAGCGTTCTGGGATCGAGCCCCGCATCGGGCTCCCCGCTCGGCAGGAAGCCTGCCTCTCCCTCTTCCACTCCCCCTGCTTGTGTTCCTCTCTCACTGTGTCTCTCTCTGTCAAATAAATAAATAAAATCTTTTAAAAAAAAATAAGATGTGTCATACTTTATAATAACCTGAAGACTTGTTAAGTATACTCACATCCAAGTCTCTAGAGATTCTGATTTGATAGGTCTGAGGAGAGGCCACAGCAAATGTGCTTTGCACAAGTGTCCCAGAAAATATGCATTGGTTCCTGCCTGGAGTGAGAGCCACAACCCTGCCTGACTTTCTCACATTGACCTGTAGACATTGCCCAGCTCATTTTCCACTTTGGACTTGTATTAAGAGCAAATCAAAATATCATAAATCGAAAAACAAAACATATGCTCTAGACTCTAATAGTCCCATCCAAAGCCAAAAGCAATGTAACACATGATTTTTCTGCCACCTGTGCATCCCAAACATGATCCTTCCCTGCCTAACTTCTGAGGTTCTTCCTACCCATATATATGTTTTAGGCATAAGTCATTTATATATTCAATCATTCAATAAATGTTTACTAAAACCTACTCTGTGAAAAGCACTCACCTCAGCACCAGGAATACATAGATTTAAAAGACAGAGTCTTGTCTTTCAAACAGTTGAATTTTCTAAGCCTATGTTTGGAGTGATGAAAGGAAAAAATGACTTTGATTATCCTAAAAAAGTTTGTCCAGAACAGTTCCTGCCCATTAATTCTGCCAGGTGAAAGTATTGAATGGTTATTAAGGGAGCAACACTATGTACAACTTCTGAAGCATAGAATGCTGTCTTCCTTTGTTGTTGTTATTTGCAAACCCACCTGTGGTTTCTACCACTGCTCCAATGTGGAAACTGAACTTTACTGAATGAGAACAAGTGTCTCTTAAGTAAAGAGGATGAGACAGGGTAAGAAATAAGAGGTAGGAGAAAGTGAAGTAGGAAGAGGACGGGAAGGGGAAGGAGGAATAGGAGAGGGAGGAGAAAGGGAAAGAGGAGAAAACAGTGACCCTGAACTCAATCCCAAGGAAGGAGAGACAACCTTAGTTCTCTATAGGGCTGGGATGAGACTACTCCCATGTCTCTCTGTACTTGCCAAGGTTTGAGGAGAGACACTTGAGGACGTTTCAGCTTCCTGATTTCATCTTTCCTCACTGCCTACAGTTACATGTATTGCTTTTCAGTGCCCCTGAAAATCATACTCAAGAAACTTTTTTAAGAATTTGAAAACAGGGGCGCCTGGGTGGCTCAGATGGTTAAGTGTCTGCCTTCAGCTCTGGTCATGATCCCAGGGTCCTGGGATCAAGCCCCGCATCGGGCTCCCTGCTCCGCGGGGAGTCTGCTTCTCCCCTGGCTCATGTTCTCTCTCTCTCTATATATATATCTCTGTGTCTCGAATGAATAAATTAAAAAAATCTTTAAAAAAAAAAAAAGAATTTGAAAACATTACCAGATATTTTTCATGCAGCATTCATTCTCCCCATTTCAATAGCCACAGCTCTGCTGTGATGAATGAAACTGTCTTTCTCAAGCTTAATTACCCCCAAACTCAGGCTAAGCCAACCCTAGCCCAGATAAACCCCACATACGCCCCACTTGATAATACACCTACTTAAACCAAACACCTAACTCCGACTCGCAGCCTCATCTGTTCTCTAACCACCTAAGGCTCAGTTATAAAATTTAACACAAACATGACACTAGCCAAGCCACCCATCTCCAATTCACAGCATCAATCCAAAATACAGCCCAACCACCACCTTCACCCTAACTCTCAGTTCTACACAACTCCACCTCCAGTTCCATTCAACAAAAATACCATTCCCTCTCCAGACTACACCAGAAGATTAGTCCAGCCCAATACTATAAGCAGAATTGCTCACCCTCACCTCATGCCCACTCATTTTTCTAATATTACTCTCTCTCTCAAAGTCATATACCATCCGCCCCACAACTCACTCTCCCAAACTACCATTGATTCCTCTAATAGCTCCCCAACTTGGATCCAATCTCTCACATCTAATGCATGCATCAAGCTCCCCTCCCACCGACAGTACCACCTAAAATGCTTCATGCTTCAATACTCCACTATGCCTGGAACAGCAGGAACAACAGTCTCTTAAATTTATCTTGGCAGAGAAGAACCAGGAGAGATCTTGACATGAGATGGACCATGGGAGTAACATTCACAACCTATCTGAGACCAGAAAGGCCATAGGTAGTGCCTATGGTATGTGAGTAGGAGTCATCTCAGAGGTCATCAAGATAACAATACCACATGCAAGACCCCAGAACCTTTGAGAGAGGCCTGAGTTACCTGGAGTCTTACGAACCAGGATCAGAAGGATGGAAATGGTCATTAAATAGGGCTTCATGACTGACATGTCCTGAGAGAATGGAGGGCTGTGCTGCAGAGGACCGAACAGAGATCACTGCAGCAGAGCAATGCCCTGCCTTTATTAGTTTTGGAAATGGGCCAGGGTTGTGTGCAGTGAACTAAAAAGGATGAGACATACCTGGGGTCAGCCAGGCAGAAGGATAACATGTATCACATATCTCAGCCGGGCACTCTGTGTAAGTATGGGAGATTTGCCAGGGGCACCCATGTCATAGTGGGCTTTCCTTCCCAGAAGAAAACAAAGGCAAATTAGAGGTAGTTGGCATTTTGTGTGAGACAAATTTGAATGAGTGAATGAATCAAGCAAGCAATCAGAAAACTAATACATAGTTATAAGGAGTCCTTTCTTAAACATTTGTCTTTATCCTCCTGAGAGTAGAGTGTCCCCCTCTGTCAGTAGTACTTACTGCATATCCAATCCAATACTAGGCATCAAGGACTAACAAAAGAGAAGGGAAAGACAATGAGGATCAAAGAAAAGGTGGAGAAGATAAACTGAAGGGGAAGTATAAATGGGGGAAGGAAGGGAAAGACATGAGGCAAAGATAATGGCAGTTCATATTTACCATGAATCAACCACATGTCAGTTTCTGTACTAAATACTGTGGTCTAGATCTGAACACTTAGGACAACACTGTGAGGTTAGGTAATATTTTCCACTTCATGGATGAGGACAAGAAAATTTGAAGAGGTGACTAAGCATTCCTAAGCCACACATCTGATGAGACATAGAGCCTAGATTAGAAATGATATCTGTCTGACAGTATATGTCTTTGGGGTTTTCCATTCTTCCTGTGAGTGGAAGGACAGAAATGAGAGATAAGACAAAAATATAATCAAATGCTAAAAACCAGAGAGTAACTCACTGTTCAAGATAATAAATTTAGTTTGAGGAATTCAGTGCTCTTCTCTTGAGAAATGGTAATGAAAGGACTTTTGGGGGGAAACCACATTGACTTTTTATACTCCAATGAATCATGTGGAAGGTGGGTGGGTTGGATCCAGTCTTTTGAATGGAAGTCTGGAAATGAATGAAAAGGCTCTTTTCAAAAGTCTAAGATAAGATTGCCACATCTTGCCACAACAAGGCAAATGGAACTGGACTAGTCCTCCCAAGGGTAAATGGAATTATACTAGCCATCCCACTATAAGCAACTCTAACACTTGAAAAAAATAGAAAAAGAGTTACTATTTCAGTTACTGAATTAAAGGCAGAGCAGAAATGAAAAGGCAACTTACAATGTGAGAAAATATTGCAAACCACATTTCTGATAAGGAGTTAATATCCAAAATATATAAGCAACTCATACAACTCAAAAACAAAAAAACAAATCATCCAATTAGAAGGTGGGTAAACAAACTGAGTAGACATTTTTCCAAAGAAGATGTTCAAATGGCCAACAGGTACATGAAAAGATGCTCAACATCACTAATAATTGGGGAAATGCAAATCAGAACCATGAGATATCACCTCACACCGGCTAGAATCACTACGATCAAAAAAGACAAGAGATAACGAGTGCTGGTGATGATGTGGAGAAAAGTGAACCCTTTGTGCACTGTGGGTGGGAATGTAAACTGAGATAGCCACTATGGGAAATTATAGGGAGGTTCCTCAAACTAAAAGTAATACTTCCAAATGATTCAGGAATTCCACCTCTAGATATACATCTGAAGGAAGTGAAATTACTATCTCAAAGAGATAACTGCATTTCCATGTTAATTGCAGCATCATTTGCAATATCTAAGACATGAAAACAACCCAAGCTTTCATCAACAGATAAATGAATAAAGAAACACTCTCCAAGAAAAGCCTATACCTGGCCAAAGGACTAGGGAAAGGGTAGCCTAACGACAGAAAACCATCTTGGCAATACTCACCCTACTCCAACAACACTAATGGAAAAATCTCAGTCCTCCTTTCCCCATGGTTTCAGAAGGTTTTCACACCCTACCCATGGTTTTCACCCCCTCTCTATAAAAGCAGTGCTCAGACTTCCTCACCAGCTGATGTTGGTGGGGACATATGGGAAGGTAATCTTCCATCTCCTAAATGGCAGAAGTAGGAGTTGCTTTGATTCTCTTGTGAAGTAGTGTCAACTAAGCCTGGGGGTAGCTGAGCCTCCTTCTCCACCCACCATTAATGGAGACTGAATAACATAGTGTAAGTCAGGGCTAGTAAGCATTTTGCTTTTCCCCCACCCTGCTTTGCCAGCACAATCCAAAGGGAAGATTAAATATATACAAGTGCCCAGCGTCAAGCTATGTCTCAGCAGAGGATTGCTTGCTAAGAAGAAAAAGGAGAAGGAAGAGGAGAAGAAGAATTATTCAGTCTCATAATATCATATCCAAAATGTCCAGAACACAATTTTTAAAAAAACACTCTTGCCAGAAACAAAAAAATAACAACATGAATTGGGGGGGGTGGGGAGCGGTGCGCAGGGCCAGGGACAATGAATAGACACCAATACCAAGATGAATCAGATGTTGGGATTTCCTGACAAGAATTTTAAAGCAGTCATCATAAAATATTTCAAGAAGCAATTAATAATAATTTTGAAGCACATAAAAAGTAGAAAGTTTGGCAAATAAAATAGAAGCTATTAAAAAACTGAATGGATCTCAGAAAAGAAAAATATAATTACTGAAAATTTTTTTATTATGTTATGTTAGTCACCATAGAGTACTTCATTAGTTTTTGATGTAGTGTTCCATGATTCATTGTTTGCATATAATTACTGAAATTTTAAAAATTTACTGGAGGCATTCAGTGGTAGAGTGGAGATGATAAATGATATAACTGATGAACTTAAGGAAAGGTCAATAGAATTTATCCAATCTGAGCAACAGAGGGGAAATAGATTGAAAAAAACAAATGGAGTCTTAAGCACCTGTGGGACAATAACAAAAGAGCTAATATTCAAATCATCTAAGTCCCGTATGAGAGGATAAAAAGAGAGAGCGGGACTGAGAACAAACAATCCAATTAGAAAATGAGCAGGGGGGTGCACCTGGGTGGCTCAGTCGGTTAAGTGTCTGCCTTTGGCTCAGGTCATGATCCCAGGGTCCTGGGATTGGGTCCCACATCTGGCTCCCTGCTCAGCGGGGAGCCTGCTTCTCCTTCTGCCACTCCCCCTGCTTGTGCTCTCTGTTGCTCTCTCTCTCTCTCTGTCAAATAAATAAATAAAATCTTCTTTAAAAATTAAAATAAAAAAAAAGGTGATGTCCATACGGGCTTTGAAAAACTCTGACACATTCACGCATGCAAAGAAACAAGGAAGTATGACTCATACACAGGGATAAAAACAATCAATAGGAAGTGTTCTAGAGGAAGCCCATACATTGGATCTTCTAGACAAAGACTTTAAGAAAGTCCAAACAGGGAAAGAAACCATGTCTAAAGAACTAAAGATGCAAATAAATGGAAAGACACCCATGTCCATAGACTTAATATTTTTAAGATGTCAATACTACCCAAGCAATCTACAGATTCAATGCAATCTCTATCAAAATCCCAGCAATTTTTTTTCAAAAATAGAAAAATCCATTCTAAATTTCATATGGAATCTTAAGAAGCCCTGAACCACCAAAATAATCTCAAAAAAGAACAAAGTGGGAAGCCTCATACTTTGTGATTTTAGAACTTGCTACAAAGCTACAGTGCTACAAAACAGTGTGTTACTAACATAAAGACAGACATGTAGGGTCACCTGGGTGGCTCAGTTACTTAAGTGTCTGCCTTTGGCTCAGGTCAGGGAGCCTGCTTCTCCCTCTCCTCCAGGCTCGCTATCTCTGTCTCTCTCTCTCAAATAAATAAATAAAATCTTTTAAAAAGAAAAAGATAATTGACTTTCTCTGCCTGACTTATTTCACTTAGCATAATCTCATCCAGTCCCATCCATGTTAATGCGAAAGTTGGATATTCATCCTTTCTGATGGCTGAGTAATATTCCATTGTATATATGGACCACATCTTCTTTATCCATTTCTCTGTTGAAGGGCATCTTGGCTCTTTCCACAGTTTGGCTGTTGTGGACATTGCTGCTATGAACATTGGGGTGCATGTGGCCCTTCTTTTCACTACATCTGTGTCTTTGGGGTAAATACCCAATAGTCGGAGGGGGAGATGAACCATTAGAGACTATGGACTCTGAGAAACAAACTGAGGGTTTTAGAGGGGAGGGGGGTGGGAGGATGGGTTAGACCGGTGATGGGTATTAAGGAGGGTACATATTGCATGGAGCACTGGGTGTTATAGGCAAACAATGAATCATAGAACACTACATCGAAAACTAATGATGTATTGTATGGTGACTAAAAAGATAAAGACAGACATACAGACCAATTGAATAGACTGGAGAGTCCAGAAAATATAGCCCTCATATATATGCTCAGGTAATTTTTGACAAGGGTGTCAAGACCATTCAATGGGGAAAGAATAGTCTTTTCAATAAATAGTGTTGGGAAAACTAGATATTCACATGCAAAAAAAATTGGAGCCCCACCCTATACCATATACAAAAATTAGCTCAAAATTGATGAAATACTTAAGTATAAAAGCTAAAACTACAAAATTCTTAGAAGAAAACATAGGGAGAAAGCTTTATGACATTAGATGGGGTGATGATTTTTATGACAGCAACAGCACAGATAACAATAGAAAAATAGGTATGTTGGATGTGATCAAAATGTAAAACCTGTGCATCAAATAACACTAATAGAAGATTTAAAAGGCAAACCATGAAATGGGGGAAAATATTTGCAAATCATATATCTAATAAGGATATTAACAAGGCATAAAGTGGTAATATCCAGATTATATACAGAACTCCTCCAATTTAACAGATCCCTGATTAAAAATGGACAAAGAACTTGAATAGACATTTTTCCAAAGAAGATATACAAATGGCCAAGAGCATATGGAAAGTTGCTCAAAATCACAAATCATTAAGGAAATACAAATCAAAACCCATTAGGATGGTTTTATTTTTTTAAAAAATGAAAATAACAAGTGTTGACAATGATGAAATTGGAACTTTGTACACTGCTGATGGGAATGTAAAATGGTGCAGCCCTATGGAAAACAATATGGCGACTCCTCAAAAAATTAAGCATAGCATTAACATATGATCCAGCAATTCCACTTCTGGGTATATACTTCTAAAAAATGAAAGCATGGATCCAAACAGATATTGTTATACTCATGTTCATAGCAGTATTATTTACAACAGCCAAAAGATGGGATAAACAAAATGTTATCAGTGGAATGTTATTCAGCCTTAAAAAAGGATAGACATTCTGACACATGCTACAACATGGTTGAATCTTGAAGATATTATGGTAAGAGAATCAAGCCAGTCACAAGAGGACAAATATTGTATGCTCCCACTTATATACTAAAGGAGTCAAACTCATAGAGACAGGAAGTAGAATGATGGCTGCCAGTGGCTGGGGAGGAGGAAATAAGGGAAGAACGGAGAGTTAATGTTTAATGGGTACACAGTTTGTCTAATACTAATGCTATTCTAGTCAGGTGGAACTTTTTGAACCCAGCTGTTCAACTGCCAGATCCAAAATGAGTAGTGAACACGACTGCCTCACAGTTAAGAGAAGATACTCATCCTCAGGCTTCTATAGCTAACATGTCTATTCCCAATGCTGACTTAAAATAATTCACTAATGGATCCTGTATGAGAAACACATGGGGAAATATAAAAGCACATTATGCAATAGTCAGTCTTCATGAGATTTTGGAGGCTATGTTGTTACAAACATAAAATCAGCGGCACTCTAGCTGTTACATGAGTTTTAAATTAGCCACCAGTCTTAAAGAGAATATCTCTACTGACAGTAAATTCATGTGTGAGGCCTACATACAATCTGGAAGAATAGAGCTTTCTAACATCAATGAGCACTAAAATATCACATGGAAACGAATTGCAAATTTATTAGAGTCATTGCAATTTCCCAAACAGATTTATGTAATTCTTTGTAGAACTCATACCGGGTGAGATGAGCTATCTGAAGGAAATGAATTTGCACAAAAATGTCTCCTAAGGTGTGGACTGGGGAAATTGAAGCCCTATTACTTCTATCAAGGGACTCCTATTCACAGTTTCAGAAATACACAACTCCCCCAAATTGGATAATTGGAAATCAAGGAGAGATAAGAAAAGCACCATAGGAATATGGGGATTACCCCATGGTATTATTCCTGTACCCCAGTTGTGTGCATACATAGCTTTTCATGCCACCTAACCAGCAATATCATTCAAACAAAATGAATTCACTGGAAGTCTTGGAATTATACCACTCCTGTATAAGGACTAAATCAATAAATAATGCAAACATGTGCTGTTCGTCAGAACATTTCTTTACAGGGAACAGCTAAGTTACATCAAGGAAGCTCCCTGGGGCCCACATTACCTAGGACCTGAGGGTGAATGAATATTGTAGAGCTTCTGCCATCAGAAGGTAAGAAATTCTGTTTAGTAATAGTATGTATGGTTTCTAGATGGCCAGAAGTATTGCCTTTGGCTAAAATAGATGCTCAAATGATGAGCAGTCTTACTGAATTATATCATCCCAATCTTTGGAATTCCTGAACTTCTATAATCCAAAAGATGAAGTCACTCTATTTCTATGATAAATCAGGAGCTCTATAAGACCTTACAAATACCAATAACTTATCACACTCCTTATCATCCCTAGTTTTTCAGAGAAGTAGAATGAATGAACCTTATCCTAAAGAATTCTTTGGCTAACATATCAGACCACTGGTTTATGGTGATCAACAGCCTTGCCTTGGTTCTATGAAAATTAAACTTAACTCCTATTAACAAGTATGGTATTTCTCCCTTTGAGTTAATGTTTGGAAGTTCAATGAATTTAGGGGTTAAGACTAACCCCTGACCTGATACAATGAAAGCACAACAGACAGAAAGAATTTGCTTGTTTCCCTAGGCTTATTATGTCATCGTGTGGCCAGATGATGTAAGCCTCCCTCTGAGAAGGTGTGTCATCAATACAGACCAGGAGACAAAGTCTACATCTAAGTATTCTTTTATTATTATTATTATTATTATTATTATTATTATTATTATTATTATGTTATGTTAATCACCATACATTACATCATTAGTTTTTGATGTAGTGTTCCATGATTCATTGTTTGCTTATAATACCCAGTGCTCCATTCAGTATGTGCCCTCTTTACTAGCCATTACCAGGCTAACCCATTCCCCCTAAGTATTCTAACAATTGGCTGGATTGTTATCCTATCCAGGAGAGGAGAGGACCTTCCCAGATGTTGTTGATAACTCATACCACTATCAAAGTGAAAAGGCAATACAGCTTTTCATGTGAGACCAGCATCTATGACTGAATGGGTTGTAATTCCCATTAAGGACCTTAAAGTTACATTCTCCAGAAAGTAACTGAAAATAATATGCAAGATGAAGAAAAAAGAGTCTCTAATGGACTGATGGCAAGAGAGGTAGACTGCTGTTACTTTCTTTTTAGTTATCCTGACCAGTATACTTCTAATAATTTTATTTTGTACTAAACATGGAGCTCATAGTTTTATGTCTCCTTCTCTTAAAAATAAGTATTTCAACCTCATGGAATTTTGTACCAACTAAAAATTGCCCTGAATATGGAGTTAAGGCTCAAGAAATCCCTTTATTTGTCTGTAACACTTCAACGTACTGATTGGGTAGTTTGAATTTAAATGAAGTGGGAAATTTCAAATCTTCCCACAGACTGAAATCAATATCACCCAAATGTTAAATAATATAATCTCAAATATCACCTCCTATTGTGGTACTGAATATACCAGTTGGGTAGAATTGTTAATTAATCAGCCTGAATATAATTACACTCACATTATATTTCACAGGACTCCGATTATTCATTTTCTTTTATAGCCATCGAGGCCTGGTTTAACAAAACTAAAGATAGATAAAAAGATTAGGAAAAAAATATCTGAACCCAAATGGTGTGATTAGTTTCTCCAAAAGGTCCAAAAATATATCATCCCATAAAAATTAGTTTATTCTGTTTATTACCTAGCAATCTTCAGTCTCCATATTTAATTAAGGAGAATTAAGTGAAATGCTTTTCTTAGTATTACTTAGTATTTTCTTAGTATTACTGCTGCTAATATGAATCAATTTTACTTGTACACAGTGGACTTTAACATTCTAGAGAATATTTAGAGAGGGGCCGAAAGGACCATGATCAAACTAAAAGAGACATTAAGTACTATGTTAGGAAGAATCACAACCAGGACTGGAATCACAAACTCTTGTAGTATAGAAATATTCATCAACAACTTAACACCTTGGGGCAATTGTGGAAACATGCAATTCAAAGGCAACCAGGATGAAATCATAGTCTAATACAGGATTAACAGTAGGAGCAAAATTAGAATGAAATTAAGGAAGAATTGGGAATTGGACAGCTTCAAATGAAATTCTGTTGCAACAAAATATTGCTAAAGAATTGTCACAGCCCTCAGCTGTATAATCGAACAACTAGCTATTCAACAATTACAGGATATACTTACTTGCACTGAACTACAGGATTGTACCTGCTTATGGGAACAACTGGTACTGGGCATGGAACTGTCTATGGAAAGATTAAAGGATGGTGTAAAAATGTGGATCATACCATATATATGAAAGCTGAAAGTTGGTATTTGCAAATTGAAACTACTGAAAACTGAACCAATGTAACTAGTGTGACTAAAAGATGTACGTTTTCTCCCATACCGACATGGAAAAAATGTGTTCAAGGGTGCCTGTCATTCAAGGACACAGGCACACAGAAGACAGGAACTATAATTTAAATGTTACTACTGATATTGAGAGTTGTTAGAAATGGGGGCAGACTCAATATATTAGTCCCCGAGATTTGAAAGAAACTGAGCCCACTTCCTTTCAATTTAATAGTTTTACATGTATTCTCTAATGAACACCTCATAATCAAACTTTAATAATCAGTAATATATTGTGTCATATTGGAAACATTAGTTGGAAAAATGAAAGTATTTCTATAGACAGAATAATATAATTTGCATAATTGATGGATATTCAGAAGAAATATATTGGACCATGCAAGAAAAATTTCTGTGGAAAGCTTTAGACTACCAAGCCTCACACGTTGATGATACATTAGGTATCAATTGGGTTAAGCTAAGAGGAGAGCTGATGAATAACTCTCAAATTGCAGAGCAGTTAGAAAAACAAGCTACTAAAACTAATAAACAATTTGATAAGGGAGAATTCTTATGCATAGCTAATCAAGAATCTGCTTTAACTATACACCTCTAAAATGATATTTTCAAAGGCTATTTTACCTAAAACCAATATTTTACTTTTTAAAAACCATCCTATCATAATATTAATCATGGCTTTATTATGTGTACTTCTTTGGGCTTGTTGGATATATAGAATATTAATTAAGAGCTCAAAGAGAAATCAACACTACAGTGCAAATTTCATGGAGAAACTGCTACTACAAAATAGTATCTAAAGGGAAAATGATTGTAGGGAAACTGAACTTAATAGAACCTTACTGGGGCATGTTGGAAAATGTGACTAATCTTATGTGCTACGTACACTGTCAGGAGCAAACATAAGAGGTAATATGAAGAATTATAAAGATTAGAACATCAAAGCAAATCTGATCAGGAATTATAAAAAACAGGATGTGAGAGTGAGCTCAGTGTAAGTACCAATGCAAATTGGTTATCCCCTGTTTGCTAAAAGTAAACGGTAGTTCAGGTTTAGGTATTTTCATTATTCCATTTACCCCTCTATTAGATTGCCCATAAAAATTCATTATTTTCTTTTTTTTTTTTTTTAAATATTTTTTTTAAAGATTTTATTTATTTGAGAGAGAGAGACACAGTGAGAGAGGGAACACGAGCAGGGGGAGTGGGAGAGGGAGAAGCAGGCCCCCCGCGGAGCAGGGAGCCCGATGCGGGGCTCGATCCCAGGACCCTGGGATCATGACCTGAGCTGAAGGCAGACGCTCAACCGGCTGAGCCACCCAGGTGCCCCAAAAATTCATTATTTTCTTAGTTGTGTCATTGAAATTTAAAATATACATCATTGAGCTATTAAAATATAATATAAATTAGGAAGTTTACCACTTCTTGGACAATGTAAGAGCTTTATGACAAGTTAACCCATATATTCTCCTTCCAAATTATACCTTGTTTCTGTCATGTTTTTACGGTTTAAAAGCATGTGATATTAATATTACTGTTTTATATTTATTTATATTTATATTCATGGGGTTCCTGGCTGTCTCAGTCCATAGAGCATGTGACTCTTGATCTCTGGGTTGTAAGTTTGAGCCCCACGTTGGGTGTAGAGATTTCTTAAAAATAAAATCTTAGGAGCACCTGTGTGGTTCATTCGGTTAAGCATCTGCCTTCAGTTCAGGTCATGATCTCAGGGTCCTGGCATGGAGCCCCGCGTTGGCTCCCTGCTCAGCAGGGAGTCTGTTTCTCCCTCTCTCTCTGCTCCCTCCTACCCTGCTCATGCTCTCTCTCACTCTCTCAAATAAATAAATAAAATCTTTTTTTAAAAAATCTTTAAAAAAAAAAGAACTACAACATACCTATCATTCATTCAAATTTGCTCACAGCTTTTTCAATGAGCTATCTTGTGGAACTATCTTTACTACATTCAGTAAAGTAAACAAATCAGAAGTGTACAATACAGGAATTATCCCAAGGTGAACACACGGTGAAACCCCCATTTAGGTTAAGAAATATGATATTATTTCCAACTCAGAAGCCCTGATTTTGTTCCTACCCTGTCACTATCCACACACCCTCACCAAAGTTAACTACACTCCCAAATTTAATTCTATCATAGATATCCTAATTGGTTTTGCCTGTTTTTAAACTTGACATAAATGGAACATACATAAGTATGCTTTTGTGTCTGGCTCATCATTATGTTTGTAAGATTCACGTGGTGATAAGCGTTGGATTTTTTTCCAGTTCAGAGTCATTTATGACTATTACTACTATGAATACTACTATTCTTATTCATGTTTTTTAATGCACATATATAGGCATTTCTGTTGGAGAAATTGATAGGTCATAGATATGCATGTGATAACCTTTTTAGCTACAGTCAAATAGTTTCCCAAAGGGGTTGTACCATTTTAACACATCCCACCAATCTTTGCTATTGTCAGTCTTTATTAATTTTAGCCATTCTGGTGTTCATGTGTAATGGTAGCTCATTGTGGTTTTAATTTGCATTTTTAATAACCAGTGTGGTTGAGAGCCTTATCTTATGATTATTGGTCATCTGGCTATTTTTGTTTTGTGAAATGTCTGCTTAAGACTTTGCCTTTCTTTTCTCTTGCATTGTGGTCTGAATTTTTCTTAATGATTTGTAAGAAATTCTTACATAGTCTAGATACAATATCTTTGTTGTTTATATGTTCTAAAAAAAATGGGGTGCCTGGTGGCTCAGGCGGTTAAGTGTCTGCCTTTAGCTCAGGTCATGATCTCAGGGTCCTAGGATTGAGCCCCATGTCACCCTGCTCAGCAGGGAGTCTGGATCTCCCTCTCCCTCTGCCTCTCCCCAACCCCCTGCTCGTGCACACATGCTCTCTCTCTCTCAAAATAAATAAATAAAATCTTTAAAATAAATAAAAATAAAAATAGCTTCCACAACTTTATGGCTTTTCTTTTCTCTGTCTTACTGACATTTTTTGTTCAATAAGTGTTCCTAATTTTAATGAGGTCAAATTTGTCTCTTTTCCTTTACAGTTAGTATTTTCTATGTCCTGTTTCAAAATCTTCACTTATGCTAAGGTCATAAGCATATTCTCCTATGTTCCTTCTAGAAACTTAGTAAGAAGGTTTTACATTCTTTTCTTTTTTTTAAAGATTTTATTTATTCATTCATGAGAGACAGAGAGAGAGAGGGGCAGAGGGAGAAGCAGGCTTCCAAGGAGCAGGGAGCCCGATGCGGGACTTGATCCCAGGACCCTGAGATCATGACCTGAGCCGAAGGCAGATGCTTAACCATCTGAGCCACCCAGGTGCCCGAGGGTTTTACATTCTTATTAACATCTATAATCCATATGGAATTGATTTTAGTGGATGGTGTGAGAGGCTAAGTTTCATTTTTTTCTGTATGGATATCCAAAGCACCATTTATTGAAAACACTGTCCTTTCTTCTTTACTCTGTTGTGCCACTTTCTCAGAAATCAACTAGCTATGGATGACTAGATCTATTTCTGTACTCTGTTTCGTTTCCTTTGTTTATTTTTACCTCAACATCACACTTTCCGAATTACTATAGCTTTATAATAAATCTTAAAATATTGAAATTTAAATCCTACAACTTTGTTCTTCAAGATTATCTTGATTATTCTTTGCCCACTTATGTCTATAAATCTTTGAATCAGAATTTTCACAAAGAGAAAATACAGGGGATTTTGATTGTGATCACACTAAATCTACAGATCAATTTGGAGAATATAGACATCATGTAGGAGGTGAAGTCCTCCATCTGTTTCACTCTTCTCGAATATATCTCAATTTCTTAGTTTCCTGTGTAGAAATCTTGAATTTCTCTGGATTTGTTCCTAGTTACTTGATGTTTTTTATTCCACTATAAATGTGTCTTTTCTTTTACCTTTATTCTCTCTCTCTCTTCTTCTTTTTTTTTTTTTTGCAGAATTTTATGTGTTGATGCATTTATTTAAATAATTTTTCTCAAAAAGGGAGAAAATACCTTAAGTAGTCCTAATGTCTTTTCCCTTCAGCTTTATTGAGATAAAATTAACATGTAACACTGTGTAAGTTTGAGGTGTATAATGTGTTCATTTGATACACTTATATATTGCAAAATGATTACCACTGTAGCGTTAGCTAATGCCTCCATCATGTCACATAATTACCATTTCCTTTTTGTGGTAACACTTATGATCTACTCCCTTGGTTACTTTTAATTATACAATACTGTATTGTTAACTTTAATCACCATGCTGTACATTAGATCTCCATAACTTATTCATCTTATAACTGGGAGTTTGTACCCTTTGCCACTGTCTCTCCATTTCACCCCACCCACCCACAGTCCCTGGCAACCACCATTCTACCCTCTGTTTCTACTGGATAATCTAACTTCATTTTCTAATTGTTGTTAACCTTGTATCCAGAAAAGTTAATAAACTTTCTTATTAATTCTAATAGTTTACTTGTAGATTCTTTCTAATTTTCTACAAAGACATGTAGATGGGCGTTAATTCCTACCTTCCAGGATTGTTGTGAGGATAACAAGGATAATGATGATGATTGCTAACAATTAATGAGCACCTACTATTTTTCAGGAGTTGTTCTCCTTTTAAAAGAACAACTTTCAAAAATGAACCAAAATGCAGACTGTAGTGTTAGATTGTCCTCAGCTTCTCAGATGTAAATATAGTCAGAAGACCCAGAAGCTCAGGAGGATGAATTGCAGGCCCTGGTGAGTATTTATGATGGAGATGCATTTGAAAAAACAAGAGTCTGTCCAAGGTGGAGAACTTTTCACAAAATTTCAAGGTATTTTTGAGTGCTATCTTAGCTATCTTAGACAACCTACAGGAAGACCACCATGGCAGTGTGGTCCTGTTTGCCTGGATACAATTTCTTAAGGAAGAGATCCTAGCTGACTATTGTCTCTTTTGACCTCAAGATGGGGTTCTCAGAAAAAGGTGCAGAGAAGGATGGCTCAAGCCTCTACCACAGAGCTAGATTTTGCAGGACCTGATAGACCTGATGTAGACAAGAAGTTGTGGATGAGACCCATGCAGGATGTGGAATTATAGTTGAGTCTGGTCCAGGAAATCTTGGACTCTGATCAAGCTCAGCAGATAATATGCTTTTAATAGTAAATTGCTCCTGTGTAATAACTGTTTCTGTGAGAAGGTAGATAATGAATGAGTGAATGCATGTACTTTTTGGAGTACATACTGCAAAGCCTGTCTGAAGGACAGCTTTCAGATCCAGATCAGAGATGGTCAAGTTCAATGCCTCAACTGCCCAGAACCCAAGTGCCCTTTGGTGGCCATTCTTGGTCAGGTCAAAGAACTAGTGGAAGCAGAGTTATTTACCCAGGATGATTGCCTTCCCCTCCAACCAACTTGGACCTGATGGCCGATGTGATGTACTGCCCCTGCTCACATGGCCAGCTGCCTGATATGCGGGAACCCAGCTGTACAATGGACATCTGCTCTGGCTGCAACTTTTCCTTCTATACCTTGTGCAGACTGACCTACCTTAGGGTCTCTCCTTGTAAAATGCAGAAAAAATTAATAGTTTTATGAAATGAGTACTTGCAAGCAAATGAGGCCAATAAAAGACTTTTGGGGGGTGCCTGGGTGGCTCAGTTGGTTAAGCGACTGCCTTCGGCTCGGGTCATGATCCTGGAGTCCTGGGATCAAGCCCCACATCGGGCTCCCTGCTCAGCAGGGAGTCTGCTTCTCCCTCTGACCCTCCCCCCTCCCATGCTCTCTCTCTCTATCTCATATAAATAAATAAAAATCTTTAAAAATAAAATTAAAAGAGAGACTTTTGGAAAGCACTGGAAGAGATGGAAAGTAAGAAGTGACTAGAAAAGAACTCAAAAAGCTGCTCATGTTGTGGGAATCCCATGGAGAAATTAGATAGATGTAACAAGAGGGCATGTCCTGACTATATGCAATATTTCTGCTGGATTGGGTTCTCTCTCTAGAGCAAACCCTTATAAACACTTTACTGATCCTTCTTCCCCATGTTTTCACTGGTTGTTCCAGGCTGTGGATGTTAATGGAGATATTTGAGAAGATGAGACTGAAGACTAGTTACCTCCTTCTGCTCAAGATATGGAAGTAGAATGGTTTGCCTTAATTTCGTTAAATACACAGAGTAACTTTGTAGAATTTTTAGGGTACTGTTCATTCACTCTTCCTATGTAAAAGTATGGAAGAGCAAGGTTTATATTTTCATACAGTACTACTTATTTAGGCACATTCATACATTTTTCAATGAACATAACTGGGAAAATTATAAGCCAAAGTTTCAGAAAATAAAAACTAGATATTAAACATAAATATTGCAATGTGTCCAAAGCTCTGAATAGCTAAAAATTAAATATTTATTGGTTGAAGGAGAGTGGGAGATACAGGCTTCCAGTTATGGAATGAATAATTCATGGAAACAAAAGGCACAGCGTAAGGAATACAGTCAATGATACTGTAATAGCAATGTATGGAAACAGACGGTAGGTACACTTGGGGTGAGCATAGCATAATGTATAAACTTGTCAAATCACTATATTTTACATCAGAAACCTATGTAACATTGTGTGTCAACTATATTCAAATAAAAATAAATATATAAAAATAAATAAAAGTTAAATATTTATTTTCTTTCTGAAGCTTTAGGTAAAGAGAAGGGTCAAGAGTTAGATTTATAGACCCTTTCGCCTCTAAGAAGCATCCCTCTAAGATATTTTATGTGAGCCCACTTGGTACTACCTCTTAAAATTGGGATGGGCAGAAGCCTTATTAAAACTGTACTGAGAGAAAGACATGTATCATATGACCTCACTGATATGAGGAATTCTTAATCTCAGGAAACAAACTGAGGATTGCTGGAGTGGGGGGTGGGGTGGGAGGGGTGGGGTGGCTGGGTGATGGACATTGGGGAGGGTATGTGCTATGGTGAGCGCTGTGAATTGTGCAAGATTCAACAGAATCACAGATCTGTACCTCTGAAACAAATAATGCAATATATATTAAGAAAAAAAAAAGAAGAAGATAGCAGGAGAGGAAGAACGAAGGGGGCGAAATCGGAGGGGGAGACGAACCATGAGAGACAATGGACTCTGAAAAACAAACTGAGGGTCTAGAGGGGAGGGGGGTGGGAGGTTGGGTTAGCCTGGTGATGGGTATTAAAGAGGGCACGTTCTGCATGGAGCACTGGGTGTTATGCACAAACAATGAATCATGGAACACTACATCAAAAACTAATGATGTAATGTATGGTGATAAACATAATAATAAAAAATTTAAAAAAAACTGTACTGAGAACCTCATCTCATTTACTCCATGTTACATTCCTTTCAACCTGAATTTCTGCTAAGTTAGTTCTCTTTGGAGGGAACCCTTTACTCTATAACTGATTGGATGACCTAGTGTCATTTTGATCTACTGCTTTTCAGAACAGAAATTTATAGATAATTTTTAAAATATTTTAATACCAACAAAGACTGTGGGTCACTTCATATTTCTTAGTGGTGTATAGTCCATTGGTTTTGAGTCAAGTCTAGAATTTAATGATACTGCCTCAGAAGAATTTCAACCCCATTCAACTTTCCTGGGCAGTAAAGCCTAGATTCAAAATGACTTGTCTTTGCTGTCTTTTGTTCTATATTCTGTCCCTTTATAAACCTCATACTACCTTCTGTTGGTAAGGACTGTTTTAATATTATCTCCAGGAGCTCATAGTTTTATTCCCTCTTCTAGAATAAGACAAAGCCTGATATGTTCTCAAGCTAAACTTTCTTTAATTATCTGCTTTGTTAGCCTGTCCACATCACTATAGTTACAATCCCAACTTTCTGAATTCTTTTTAAAGATGTTCTTTAATGAACTACGAGGATTTGACTTTCTACCCTTTTTATGACAGCAGTGTTTTGGGGTATGATTTTGGCCTGATACTTAGATCTCTATTTGGGAGTTTTGTTTCCTTTTTGAAAAATTGTCTTTCCTTATGGTTTGATGAGGGCCTTGGTAGCAAAATAAGATTTTTTGGAAAAAGAACACAGAAGAATTTGGCTACAGCTGAGAACATATTCTTTTTTCTTATCTTATCATTGAAAATTGTGGAATCACTTTTTAAAAAAAGATTTTATTTATTTGACAGAGAGAGAGAGAGCACAAGGAGAGGGAGTGGTAGACAGAGGGAGAGAGAAACAGGCCTCCCCCTCGGAGCAGGGAGCCCAATGTGGGACTTGATCCTAGGACCCTGGGATCATGAGCTGAGCCAAAGGCAGATGCTTAACTGACTGAGCTACCCAGGCACCCCAAAAAATTAAGGAATCACTTTTAACCATTTTATGTATGTGTCCAAAGAATCAGCAAGGACTGGTTCTGGGTTGTTTGTGAGGATGCTTAATCTTAAAAGTAAAAATAATTTCTAAAAATTGTCATTAAAAAGGACCAGAATAGATGTAGGCTTTGCTCTGTGGAAGCCACCAAACCTCTCTCTCTTTTCTCCCTGCTAGTAGAGAGGGGCTAAAGAAGGAGGAGGACTCTAAAAGCAGAGAGCAGACCTCTGGTTGAGACTGGGTAGAGAAGGCAGTGAGATTGGGACACCCAAGGAGAGAAGCACAGTCAGCATTTCTGAGTCACTCCTGGGGTTGGCCAGCAGGCCAGCAGCTGAGGAATTACAGTTCAGGATTACCTTGGAAATTGATCAGGACTTGGAAGTATATAATCCCTGGCACTGAGGTATTCATAATCCATCCTTGGGTGAGGCCAAAGAGAAGCATTATTCCTTCCCTTTCCTGTACCTCACTTTTGCTTAAGCAAGCTCACTTTCCCCATTAAAGGAGAATTGCAGAAACTACAATAAAGAGGCGATGCTGTGTATTTGACTTTGCATTTGACCAATTTACTAGTTTGGGCCCTGGGTATCTGTGTCCCTAGCAGAAGATTTAAGACCAGATCTAGCCCAGGTGCTAGTAAATACAAATCGGTAAGTAGTTTAGAAGGATGGGTTGTGGAGGACTTTGAACACCAGATTAATGAATTTCGATTTTAGGCATAGCCCATACAAGTCCCAACATCAAAAGAAGAAGTGTGGGTCAGTAGAAAGGGCATGGGCTTTGGAGCCATACAGAGTGGAATGCGAGCCTTGTTCTTTTTTTTTTTTTTTTTTTAATTCAGTTAGCCAGCATATAGTACATCATTAGTTTTTGATGTAGTGTTCAATGATTCATTAGTTGTGTATAACACCCAGTGCAAGCCTTAGTCCTGCTGTTTAACAGGAGCCATTTGACTCCTCTCCTTTGAGAGGAGTTGGATGACCTTTCTTATTCTTAACCAACTCCCACCAAAGCAGCATTTATCCAGTAACAGCCAAATGAAATAGAAGACTACATCAGCAATTTATAAAAATTAACAAATGATTTGGATATTACTAGAATGAGTAAGTGGGAAGACTGTGCTTCCATGTGCTCATCCAGGGAGAAAAGCTTTTGATTCTCGGGAGTCAACCTGATACCCAGCAAAGCTGTTGAACTCTCTTCTGAATCCTCTTAGTTTGTCCTTTGATTGATTCTGTTGTTTTTTTCCAGGTAAGTGGTTGTATCATCTGCAAGTGATGACAATTATATCTCCACCTTTTCAGTGCTTGCACTGTTTCTTATATTTCCTAATAGCATGGGCCAGTTTCTCCATTCTCAATAGTAGTGGGAATCCTTCCTTTTTTTTTTTCCTTCCAGTTTTAAAGGGAATGTATCCAAAATTCCTTGAATAAATATAACATTCTCCCCAAGAGTTTGGCATTTAGTCTTTAGCATGTTTAGTGAGTTCTTTTCTCTTTCTAATTTCTTAAGATATTCTATGATAATTGGTTTTGAAATTTATAAAATACTTTCTCTGGATCATTTAAGGTAATCCTATAATCCTATTCTTTTATCTACCAACAGAGAATTACATGGTTAGATTTTTTGATATTATATCATCCTCACATTTTTAGATCTATCCTAATTAATCATAGTGTATTTTTAACACATTATCAAGTCTGATTATCTACAAATTCTATTTTGAATTCAAGCACATACATCCAAAGGAAATATGGCCCATTGTTTTTCTGTTCTTAATTGTTATCTGTTTTTGAAATCAAGATAATATCTCCTAAAATCATCTGGGTAGCTCTTACATTTCCTCTATTTTCTGGAACAACTTGTGTAAGACAGGAATTAACCGTTCCCTCAAAGTTAGCAAGGTCTGAGATGACCATCTAATTCAACCATAATTAATGCAAACAGGACACATTTGAGAATAAAGGACAGTGTTATTAAAATTATGCTAGGGCAAAAGAGCGTGAACAAAGACTATTTTAAGCACCACAAACTAGAACTCAGTGTTAACGTTTTATGAGTATGAGACTTAGTGGGAGGAGAGTCCTCTCAGCACCATACCAAGGTCTTCATGCTTGGTTGATCTATTCAGGTTTATATTTCTTCCAGTGCTACTCTTGATGGATTGCTTTTCTTGAAGTATTTTTTAAATTTATTATGCATTTCTGTTCATCATAGAGCAAAATGTTCTGTAGAGCTGGCATGCGCAAACCACCCTAAGTGATTTTTATATCTTTCCAACCTCTTTCAATCTAGCACAGTCCCCATTTTGTCACACACTGACTTGAAGACATTGGGCCACTTGTTCTTACAGTGACCCATCTTCTGTTTTGTCTGGTATTCTTTAGCTTGTTCACCAATGTATCATGTAGAAACGAGGTTGGTTCTAATGGTTTTTATTGATTTAAATTAATATTTTGGGCAAAAATGCATCAGAGGTGAAGCGCTGTTCTTGATATTGCAACACATCAGGAGTCACTTAGTATCTGCATGTCACTTAATATTCAGATTCACAACTGAATTAAAGTGATGAGTGTCTGATCTCTTTATTGAACAGTGCTGATTTCCCCTTTTATATTGAAAGTAATCAATATGTGCTATTTTGCCTATACAAATGTCTAGTCCCATGTCAATCATACATTTAATGGATTTAACACAAATTACAGTCCTTGCATGAGTCAATAAGTTCTTTAGGATTTGTAGGATACAACTCAGTAAAATAGAACTTCCCTTCATCAACTAGAGCTATTTGGTTACTAGAAATACAGCTCCTACTGGAGAGGCAGGATTAATATTTAATTCATTCAAATTAGTTACTGGTGTTCAAAGTAAGAAGCAGTTTGCTTTGTGGCTGCCTCAAAGGGGGACATATGAGTTTTTCTGGTTATCCCATCTCTGAATATCATTATGCAATTATGTCTTTTCATTGATTCAGTGTATTTCAATCCATTATATTTGGCATTATTTTTGATGCCCAGATTATCCTAAGTTTAGCAAGTAGAAATTTCTTCCAGCAGGATCCTGTGTCCTTTATGATCTCATACTTTTTAAAATACTGAAATAAAACTATAAATATTTATTAATGTCTTAAATAAGCTCAAACAGCAGGTCTGATAACTAGTGCAATTTCAAAATAGTGGTGAGCATAAATGATATCTCAAGATCTATACATCTTTAATATAACAAAATTATTTTAATTATTTTGGTGATAAAGTCAGAGGAATAGCTAATACTAATGAATTTTGGTTTTTGTTTTGTTTTTTAAGATTTTATTTATTTATTTGCCAGAAAGAGCTAGAGAGCACAAGCAGGGGGAATGGCAGAGGGAGAGGGAGAAGCAGGCTCCCCACTGAGCAGGGAGCCCAACTCAGGGCTTAACCCCAGGACCCTGGGATCATGACCTAAGCTGAAGGCAGGCCCTTAACTGACTGAACCATCAAGGCGCCCCGAGATTTGTTGTCCACATTCATAAATCAAGGAAAAGCTTAAATTTCAATTAGAGTTTTTTAACAATAAAGACATTATGTCTCCGTTCATGTATATAGCCCTCAACTTACGAACATGTACTAATGGGAAAAGCTTTGGCCTCAGAGTGAAAACAAATGGTTTGGCAATCTAGGGCTACCACAATATCTACTCCAACTTCCAACCCACTCTACCCTGGATCAACTCAGGTTTAACCTTAAGCTAACCATAACCTAACTACCACCACTAGCCCCAACATGGCCCATTACCCTCCTAATCCCCACATGCAGGTTCATCTGGCCTTAAATTTCATCCTCTCTCCAGACCACCCCAAACCATATCAACTTCCCTACTACAACTCCCCACCTAAGAATCCTCCTGAACCATCTTCCTAATATCTCCCTAACTATAAGCTCCTCCCCCCACTGTACTCCCCAGTCCATCTGTCCCCAGGTTATCTGTAATACCTCAGAGATCCCTGCCTCTCCCCAGCCTGGACTCAGTCTCTTTATCCTAGCCCTTCATCTAAGTGCATTCTATATCACTCAGCCCTATCACTTGTTTTTACAGAGGGAATATAATACTTAAACGTAATATTCGTGTTAATATTAACTAATTTAATATAAAGAATTGCTAACTAAGCACTTAAGAATTGAAAAAATGAGAACACAAAACTATCACAGAGATAGCAACTACAGGAATCAGCCACCACTCCCAGGGCTGGGGTAACAAGAAAAGAGACTGGAAGTATCCAAACTTAGGAACTTGAAGGGGCCTATAGAGCTGAAATCCAGACCTCTGAGGAAAGAGCTCTTCTCAGCCAGAGCTGGTGCCCCCCCTCAGGCACAATGATGCTGGCTCTGTAAATACCGGAATATCCCAGACTGGGCTCAGCTGATGGTAACAAAACAACCCGCCCATGCCGCGCGAAGAGCAAGGCTGGGGCAGTGCTGCTGGTGACCGGAAATAGACAGGAGGCCTCTAGGAAGCAAATAGGTTGAGCCAGGCTTTCCTCCCCCAGCCTTGCAGTGTCCTTCTAGCACCCTCTATTGGCAGAGCCAATGAAGCACCTGCAAAGGATGCCAGCGTGTGCAGGGTGCTGGCCTCAGCGTTATAAAGCGGATGTAGACCTTTGGAGTTAAAGCTGAGACAACAGCAATAGGCATCCGTGGCAATAGGCATCCGTGTCCGCCTTGACTCTAGACACCTGCCTGAGCGTCCTACCATTCCAGCACAGTAGCCCCGGTCTCTTAAATCTATCTTGGCAGAAAAGAGCCTGAAAGAGATACTAACATGAAGTGAGCATGGGGACAAATTCACCAAGACGCCTGAAACCAGCGTCAAAGAGAAAACCACAGGCCCCAAAATGAAATCTCTTACGCTAAACCATGTCACCAAAGCAGGGCTTAATACCTAACCTAACTGCAGTTTCAACCTCCCCCAGAAATATAGTCTTAACTAGTCAGTCCGGAATTTTCTGGTCAGCACCCGTGAGGTGATCAGTCACAGGAGCCCTCTCTATCCCCACCGCCCTCCACAAAGGAAGATGAGGTAATCCGCATGATAAGACCTCTCATTCCCCACCCACCCCATGGAAAGTAATATGGCCTAAAACAATCCTTTCTTTTCTTTTGCCAATAACTTCCTTGCCCTACCCCCTTTCCTCCAAAAACCTTCCATTTTGTACAACTCCTCAGAGCTTCCTTCTCTTCCCTAGATGGGATGCAGCTCAGTTCAGAAATCACTTACTAAAACCAATTAGATCCTCAAATTTACTGGGTTGAATTTTTCTTTTAACACCAGGTTTCAGTTGCTGGCTATCCTAAGGCCAATATCCTAAAATAAGACCAGGACCACTACTGAGAGTAGGACTCTCAGGGGAGAGTATATAGGACTGAGAGTCCTATATTATTTGCATTCCATGGACCAGAGATCAGGATATGAAGCTCCATGGCTGCAGTTCCAGGAGAAGTGGGTGACTAAGTCATGAAGGATGGAAAATGTTTTTGCAGCAGAGCTGAGCTCTGACGTTATTTGCTTCTGAAGCAGAGTAGTTTTGGTCAGTGACATGTAGAAGGAGGGAACTTAGCTGAAGTTGACCTAGCAGACTGACAACATTCAACATGTGTCCCAGCTAGACACTGAGTGAGAGAGTAGGGTACTGGCTAGGACCCAGAGCAAAAGTGGGCTCTCCCTCCTAGTAAGGCAAACGGGCAAATTCAAACCACCTGCCTCTTTGTGCGAGACACAAATAACAATGGAGATATTTGGGGGGGTGCGCCTGGCTGGCTCAGTCGGTTAAGCATCCGACTCTTGACTTCGGCTCAGGTCATGATCTCAGGGTTGTGAGAGCAAGCCCTGCGTCGGGCTCCATGCTGGGTGTGGAGCCTGCTTAAGACTCTCTCTGTCGGGCGCCTGGGTGGCTCAGATGGTTAAGCGTCTGCCTTCGGCTCAGGTCATGATCCCAGCGTCCTGGGATCAAGTCCCGCATCGGGCTCTCTGCTCCTTGGGAGCCTGCTTCTCCCTCTGCCTCTCTCTCTCTCTCTGTCTCTCATGAATAAATAAATAAAAATCTTAAAAAAAAAAAAAAAGACTCTCTCTGTCATCTCCCTCTGTCTCTCCCCCCCAACCCCCACTCTCGCGCTCTCTCTCAAAATATATATATTTTTTAAGAAAAGAAAACTTTTGGGGCGCCTGGGTGGCTCAGCCGTTAAGCGTCTGCCTTCGGCTCAGGTCATGATCCCACAGTGCTGGGATCGGGCCCCGCTTCGGGCTCCCTGCTCAGCAGGAAGCCTGCTTCTCCCTCTCCCTGTCTCCCTGTTTGTGTTCCCTGTCTCACTGTGTCTCCCTCTGTCAAATAAATAAATAAAATCTTAAAAAAAAGAAAAGAAAACTTTTAAATAATCAACTGCCTTGCCTTCCTGTTAGGGGAAAGTTACGGAGTTCTTATGCATTCAGGCTTATGCTGGACCTGGGGGGCACAAAGAAGGCAGAGAGGTGGGAATAAAAATTGAGGGGAAAAGGAAGTAAGGGAAAAAGGAAGGTGAAAAGGCCAATTAATATTTATCAAGCAACTGGTTTGTGTCAGACTATTCTAAACAACAACATGGGCAGTGATTACAGATAGAGATAAGGAAAATGAAGTTCAAACAGGGGTGTTAACTTTCCCAAGGTCATCAGCTGAGAACAGAGATGAGAACCCAGATTTATCCGAGGTCTTTAAGTACATTTTCTTCAGAGAGACAGGGTGAGGTGGAAGCCGGCAGAAGAGACATTTATCAAATGATATTGTTGAATCAGTATTTTCTTAATAGCCATTATTAATTTAAATATATCAAATTTTTGGTGCAGATGAGAAACAAATGGGGTCATTTTCCTTGTTTGTTTCATTTCATGAGAGGAGTTGGAAGATCCAGTGATCCCCTGTGGCTTTTTATCTGTAAGAAAAGATAATATAGGACAAATATAATAAACACGACAACTAATTGGAATTACAGACCTCATGGAGGTTAAGGTTAATTTCACAGGACAGAACAACAAACCTTGAAGCCTGGGTGGTTTACAGAACTTCTTTGTTAGCATTAGTCTTCATAAGAATGGTTTTATCAAGCTGGATATTATCTGCTTTCCTAGCAGACTGCATGGGAGGAGGGAACATTTTCTTCTTACTTTGTTGAAATTTATTTCACCAACAGTGAGTAGGAATTAGAGTTTTGAGGACAAGTTCTGGACTCTCAATAATTACAAAGAAGGGGAGGGAGAAGCCAGTTGAAAACGTACGGACAGACAAAGGAGAGTTTTTAACTAATAAAATATGGAGCACGTGAAGTGAACTGTTGGGCACCAGGAGTGAACAGTCAAGAAGGGATTCCTGAGACGTCTTTGGTGCAAAAAGGGTGTTCGGTTTTGTGGGGGTTTTTTGTTGTTGTTGTTTTTAAGATTTTATTTATTTATTTGAGAGAGAGAGCAAATGCACATGAGCAGGGGGAGGGGCAGAGGGAGAAGAGAATCTCAAGCAGACTCCCCGCTGATCGTGGAGCCCGATGCAGGGCTCAATCTCACAACCCTGAGATCATGACCTGAGCCAAAAATCAAGAGTCGGACACTTCACCTACTGAGCCACCCAGGCGCCCCAAAAAGTGTGCTTTTATTAAAGCGGGGATAGGACACGTGGGCAAAAAGAACTGCAGTGGGGTCATGAGGAGTGGCCCATTATAGACTTTCAAGTTGGCAGGGGGTTAGGGATAGTGTAAGTCTCTAAGGAACTTGGAAGCAAGGTTTCCAGGATCTTGAGGGGTTAGCTGTTGTTAGGATAAGGTCATTTACTACTGTCTAGTAAAATCTTAGTCATGAGACCCTTCAGATGTATATCAATGAGACATGTGCTTGGAGGATGATTGCTAACCTGTATCTTGGAGGGTAGAGAGAGAGGAAGTTTCCAAAGGGATTTTCATACGTTAAAGAAGACTCACAGGATCCTGGATGTCGGGCTAATGTCTAGGGTCCCTCTGCCTGTTTTAAGTACTTGTCGATGGGCTGTAAGTTGTAAGGAAGTTTAATTTTTTTTCTGTATTTCTTTTGCCTTTGTTCTCCACATCAGCATGTAATGTTTTACACTTAAAATTCTCCTCTCTTTTGCCATTAAATGACACTTTACTTTAGACTTGAGGTTGCACAAGATGCCTTAGCTCCTTTTTTCTGGAGATCTTCTTTTTCTAGAAAGCACTATCCCCCCTTTTTTAGTAAACTCTACCCCAAACATGGGGCTCGAACTCACAACCCCGAGATCAAGAGTCACACACCCTCCCGACTGAGCCAGCCATGCTCCCCAAGAATGCACTACCCTTTAATATTCTCCACGTGAGAACATTTGTGATGTGTTTTTAGGGCTGCAAATTATGCAACCTTCCATAAGTATCATTGCTAAATATAAATGGTTTCTTCCTATGCCATTATTATACTATACTTTAAAAAAATTTTTTTTTAAGATTTTATTTTTTTGACAGAGACAAGGCGAGAGAGGGAACACAAGCAGGGGGAGTGGGAGAGGGAGAAGCAGGCTTCCCGCGGAGCAGGGAGCCCGATGCGGGGCTCGATCCCAGGACCTGGGATCATGACCTGAGCCGAAGGCAGACGCTTAACGACTGAGCCACCCAGGTGCCCCCCAACAGATTTTTATACAAGATGGTATAGAGTGAACTCTGGTGGAATAGCAATGCCTAAAGACTGCCAGTAATTCACATAAAACATTATGTGACTTATCTCTCGGTGCTTCCATTTTCTCATCTATAAAATAGGTATTTGTGTGTAGGGACATTTATATCTTAGGGCCATTGTGATTTTTTTTTAAAGATTTTATTTATTTATTTGACAGAGAGAGACACAGCGAGAGAGGGAACACAAGCAGGAGGAGTGTGAGAGGGAGAAGCAGGCTTCCCGCGGAGCAGGGAGCCCGATGCAGGGCTTGATCCCAGGACCCTGGGACCATGACCTGAGCCGAAGGCAGACGCTTAATGACTGAGCCACCCAGGTGCCCCTAAAATTTTTTTTAATTTAATTTAATTTATTTATTTTTTAGTAAGCTCTATACCCAACGTGGGGCTTGAAATCATGACCCTGAGATCGAGTTGCGTGCTCCACCGACCGAGCCAGCCAGCCACCCCTATACTGTACAATTTAAAGTCAAAAAAACACAAGTCAAAAATCCAACGAGTGTTGGAATTTTTAATTCCATTTTTTTTTAATATCCAAAAACTCAGAAATCTTCTATATACACTTTGCTTTTACCAGCCCCCTCCCTGGGGGCCCCTTCACACTTCTTTCTCCTTCACTTTCCCCTTCATTCCCTCAGACCTTTCTAAAACTTAATCATCCCTTAATCAGATGATAACATCACTGCCTGGCTCTCCTTTATACGTGAATTTTTACAAGAGATCAGTTAATGTCAAGCCTCCATCCTTCTTCGAGACCCCCATTTTGGTTAAGGATTTGTAAACTGCGGCTTCCACTCCACCTTTCATCCACAAGACTGACACCTCCTTAGTCCAGCCGACAAACTATGACTTGATAAATCAGGGCATGCATTTGAAAAGAAAAGAGTCTCATCTTTGAGAATCCATTTCTGCTCTTAATCTTCCTTCCAGTTTCTGGACAGCATGGGTCTTGACCACACTGGTTCCCCACAGTTGTTTCAGAGTCTCCCATCCAAGTACTAACCAGGCCCGACCCTGCTTAGCTTCCGAGATCAGACGAGATGTCCACTAGACTTAACTGGTCAACATCCAGGGGGGCCCAAAAGGTCTCCAACTACATATGTCACAGTGCTTACCCTGGTGCCCCACCTAGAATCCCCACCCATACTTCACTACCCTAGCTGCCAGGAGCGCTGGCTGCTGATGGCCCACAGCTGAGTCTCTCTGGACTTGCCCTCTACTGGAAGAAGCTGCCACACCAAGGCAATTATACCATAGATAGATGATAGATAGATAGATAGATAGATAGATAGATAGATAGATAGATGATAGATGATAGAAAACTGTTCTAATAAGGAGACTTTAGTGCAATTTAAAAAAAAACAACATACTGGGGCCCCTGGGTGGCTCAGTCAGTTAAGCATCTGCCTTCAGCTCAGGTCATGATCCCAGGGTCCTGGGATCGAGCCCCATGTAGGGCTCCCTGCTCAGCGGGGAGTCTGCTTCTCCCTCTGCCCCTCCCCCTGCTTGCACTCTCTCTCTTTCTCTTAAATAAATAAATAAAATCTTTAAAAAAAAAAACATTATCTGGACCACACTTCATGTGTATAAAAATTTATTTAAATATATACAGAAAGCCTTCAAATGTAGGTACGAACTATTTTCTTTACCAGAAAGTAAAACCACTTTGATAATAATGTTAAGCAATTTTGAAAATACTAATCAAGCCTAGTTAGAGCTAAAATGTTCTTTCTCTGTGTGCATCATGCCATAGATTACATAAGCAAGGTGAGAGAGTACATTTTTTGGTGCAAATAAGCAGCTCCCTATGACCACCAAAGCTGGTCTGCGTACAAAAAAAATGCCTGTCAGTCTCCTAAGGTCCAAATCTGAGTCCTGATCTTGGACAAGGGCAATATCTTGAGCAGTGTCATAGGAGGTTGGTCAGTTGAACATAAAAGCATGGGTGTAGGAGATGGTTTGTTCCTCGAAGCAAGCTGCTTCTTGCACTGAGAGATTCTTCTCACGACCTGGTGGTGCTACAACGGAGGGGATGGCTAAGAAACCCGAGAAACCTCAAGCTGACCCTGTAATTTGAAACCAAACCAAACCAAAAAGCACAGATGCATGAGAAAAGGAAAAGGCCACAGTCTGCCTGTGTCCATAACTGGAGTCATGATAGTTTACAATCATCACTGCAGATGTTCAAAGAAGGGTCTTTAGAAATTGCAGCTACCCCATGTAGAGGCTGCTTTCAGGCAAAGAGGCTTGAGCAATGGAATGTAGAAAAGGGCTAGCAGGCCACCTGCCTCAAAATATCCATAGGTCCTAACTGACCAATGGGCTACCTACAACCAGGCAAAGTTACCAAGAAAGAGAGAATTCTATAGGTCTCCATACCCCCCACTGTTCTTCCCCCTTTAAAAACAGCCCTCATGGGATGCCTGGGGTGGGTTAAGCATCTGCCTTCAGCTCAGATCATGGTCCCAGGGTCCTGGGATCGAGCCCCGCATCCGGCTCCCTGCTCGGTGGGGAGCCTGCTTCTCCCTCTCCCATTCCCCCTGCTTGTGTTCCTGCTCTCGCTGTCTCTCTCTCTGTCAAATAAATAAATAAAATCTTAAACACACACACACACACACACAGAGCCTCCACCCACTGCCTCCTTGCAGACAGACTCCTCTGCTCTCCTGCACGCTGCTCCCTTGCGGTGTATTCAGTAAACTTCGGTCTCCTTTGTTCTGCCTTTCACTTCCACCCAACCAGTTACCCCACCTTTGGGAGCCCCCATCCGATAGGGAGACGCCCCATTTAGGCACCACACTCCAGAAGTGAGGGAATCCTTATTTTCACAATTGTCTAAGTTGTAAAATACCCTAAGTGCATCATGAGAGTCAGTGCTCTTAAGGAAGAGTGGTCCGCGGCCTGTACAAAATACACAGAAACAAAAAAGATTCGTGAATTCATACTGAGAACAGACTACCTGCTTTGAGTTCAACTTTCTTTTCTCTGACCTACCAGTCTTTCTCCTCTACTTAATTCAAATTTCTTTTTTCACTAGTTTTAATATATCTTGATATGTACTTATGTGTATATATGCAGTATATATTTAAGTAAACAATGATTAAATGACAATGTAAGCTCTAATGTTGAAAACATAAAATATCTTACTTATTTTAAGGCAATACCTATAATACTTTGATATGACATCTAAACTTAGGTGGTTAGAAGAGAAAATTTATATCAGTAGAAATACATACGTTTTAAAGATGAAAACTATGTGGTAACTATAGACTTTATTTTTTGTCCTTCTGAATTTTAATTTTTTTTAAGTATCAAGATAAACAAAGATTTCTACTCTATTGGCCATAATGTTAAATTGTTCTAAAGATCCTAGTTCAATGACATAGTTCAGAAAATATATTTAAGTTAACTTTAAAGGACAATGAAATCATAGTTTATGATAACAATTTGACAGAGAAACAAAGACACAATATAAGTGGTGAAACTATCAATCCACATAAATGAAATAGTATCTGAAATTTACAAGAAACACATTTATAAACACTATATGGTTAAGTATCAATTATTTAATTGAAGACCTAGGTTTACACTTCATGTCCTTAAATATTATTATAATTAATAAAAACTTATCTGATCTACAAAGAATAAGGAATTTAGGTATTTATTTAACTGGTTTATAAAATAATAAATAAGCTAAAAGCCTTGGATAAACTAAAAAGATCATGGGTGTGTTTTTATTTCCCACTGAGGTAAATTCAGAGAGAGTAAGTATAGAATTATTCAACCCAAACTTCATCAAAAATAAAAATAAAAATGTTTCCCTTGCTTGGGATAACTGATGAGAACGGGAGGAACTGTAAAATCTCTCTCTCCTCCAAGTAATGTGGAAAAACTTCACAGATTTCATAATGCCTCTTTACGGTTACTCATTATTAACCTAAAGTAGATTTCCATATCTTTTGTTCTTTATGTTATACTCAGCAGGAACACTCAGATCATTTAACTAAAATTAGATTTTCTCTTTTCTCATCCAAAAGCATTGTTAAGTGGAAGTATTTATATTACAACACAGGAACACGATTTAAATCACTTTTAAGAACTTTGATTTTGCAAGGTCTTTATACATTTTTATTTATATATTTTTTAAAATTTTATTCCCCAAATAGTATAATATTCTTTTTGATGAAAAGCTTTAAACAATTTAGTACTTTAATTTTATTTGCAAAGAACCTTTTCAAGTAAAAAACCGTTATGAGATTCAGTCCTCTGAAGACAGATTTCTTTAACTTATTTAATCTATCTGCACGTTACAAGGTTTAATTGGTGGTTCAATCCCCCAAGTGCTTGCCACTTGCTCCCAGGCTGAAGATTTTTTTAAAGTTCTAGCAGTCTTAAGACATTAGGAATTTGGGGGTGATTTTTAAATTCTCCCCCCCTGGGCATGAAGAAAAACCTTTATACCCTTTCCAATAACCTCCTTAGGCAGCCTCACCTATCCAAAGTAGTGAAACCTTTTAAAGGAAACTCCTTTCTTTTCTCAGTCACTCCACATCAATATTCAAAGATGTGTGGCTTCTGCAGCTATATTGTATTTGGTCACATCACAAGCATCATAAAGACAGAGACTGGGATTACAAACCCCTCCTGGATCCTCCACTCACGGTCTCTCAGTTCACATGATCTCACACATAGGAAAAAAGTCTCACAAACGACAGAAGAAACTACAAATTCTTGGGCAAGCTGGAGATTGTAGAGCAACCCTTATTTTTCAAGAAAAAGAAGAAAAATGAACAACTCTCCGGAAAAGAAAACACCGAGCTGCTTTGAGCATGCTGTGACTCAAATATTAACCGCCAGGGGGCAGCAATTCCCCGATCCTGAAAACGGGCAATGTTCCAAATTAAGGGTTTTGTTTCCAGGATCATCTGTATTCCTGTCCTTGTTCCCAAACAGTAGAGACACACTCGCACAAAGTAAGAAAACTTATTTTCCTGGAAGCAGATAAAATTTTACCCTAATCAACCTCAAAACTACAAAATCCATTGCAGGAGGACAGAAACAGGGTTTCCTCCACTGAGATCATTCCTGATGGCGCCTCAACTAAAACTCTATATTCCATGAACATACATGGGGGCAAAAGCCATAAATCCACAATCAGCAACAACTACAACATTCTTTTTAAAATTTCCCAATGGCTTTATAGATTCTTGGGGAAATGCTTCTTTAGAAGTGTTTTGTTTTGTTTTGTTTTTTTAATTTATTTGACAGAGACACAGCGAGAGAGGGAACACAAGCAGGGGAGGTGGGGGAGGGAGAAGCAGGCTTCCTGTCGAGCAGGGAGCCCGATGTGGGGCTCGATCCCAGGACCCTGGGATCATGACCTGAGCCGAAGGCAGACGCTTAACGACTGAGCCACCCAGGCGCCCCTAGAAGTGTTTTTAAGACTCAAGTGCTTCAGATTCTCTGCTGGGTTTAGCCAATCTATCGCACAGCATCATTTATTAAATTAAATGATTAAAGTCTCTCAAAACTTTGTTGAAATAAGAAACAGCAGATCATTTTATTTCTTCTATTCATGTGGAAAATAAGGAAATGCCAATAATCTTCTTTGTCTAATAACAAAGAAAAATCCCATAGCATTTATATCATTAATAAAACAGAGTTGCCGTTTTATTTTTTTAAAGATTTTACTTATTTATTTGAGAGAGAGAGCGCGCGCGCGAGAGAGCACGAACAGGGGGAGGGGCAGACAGAGAGAGAGAAGCAGACTCCCGGCTGAGCAGGGAGCCCTGTGTTGGGCTCCATCCCAGGATCCTGGGATCATGACCTGAGTGGAAGGCAAACATTTAACAACTGAGCCACCCAGGCACCCCCAGAGTTGTCATTTTAGGGATTATGAAGGAAGCTTTCAAAATTTAATGAGGTCAAAACAGAAGGTCACAAGAATCAGCTTGAAGGGTACCCACTGCCCAAAGTTATGACAATTTGAACATCAAAGAAGGATATAGAGGCTTCATATACTAATCAAGTTGAAGTAAGGTCACTAGAGCCTATCTTTCCACTGATTAAAACTTATAACTCTGGACAAAATACAAGAAACAATTACCTGAGGAAAGAATTAAAAATAGCAGGTAGATTGGAGGTGAGGATTAAAATCTCAGGGATGACTCACACTAGGGCGATTTTTTCAAGAACTTTTTCTTTTATCTTTCAGCTTTGACCTAAAGGCAGCAGGTGCAGGCAGCAAAACCTCTGGGGGGGAAGCAATCTTTCTGACCAGAGAACCAGAAAAATGGGTCCCTGTGAGCCCAAGAATGGGTGTGTGTGGATGGGAGATCTCCACGGTTTTGTCTTTCTTTCTCTGCCCAGCCCCAACGACCCCACACCCAGCTGTAGAGTTATAGTGTTGTCATGATCACAAAGATGCAGGAACCCAAAATTCTGATTTTAAAAACACATCTTTCCGTTAAAAAAAAAAGGAAAGGGATATTTTGTGGTCCAATAAGTATATAGGAAATCTCCATTATATTTTCCCCTCACCATTTTGCCCCAAAGGTGGTCTCAGTGGCACATAAATTGTGCAGTAGTGTAGATAGCTAAAAATCCAACAGAAACCTATCTTTCTAGCCAGAAGACTCAAAAAGGACCTTGGGATCCAGATAGTGTAAGGGGAAATACCACAGCGGAGAGAGTTGGACAAGAGGGTAAACAACTACCGTAGATGAATTGGTACAAGTCCTAGGCTTACCCCCAAGCTGAACATGTGTGTAAGAGGCCCAAAGCAGAATAACAAATGCTTTTAAGTCAAGTTATGGTATCACACAATACCCAGTTCCTAGATTACCCATGAAAGGTGCATGTGCAAGACAGATGCAAAACAGGATAGCAAAGTCTCTGAAAATGGATCTGACACTGAAGCCACCACCCACAGAAAGTAAGAGAATGAGCAATCTGAATCTGGAGGTGATTGCTTGTCAAAAACAAAAGAAAACCAACATTCTCCAGGGAATTTTAGTAGAACTCAGACTCTCACAACATAATATTCAAATGCCTAAAATATAATCCAAAATTGCTCTCATACAAAGAACCGGGAAAATGTGACCTATTCTCAAGGAAAAAGTCAGTCAACAAATGCCAGCCGTTAAATTACCAGATATTGAAATTCTCAAGTAAATACTTTAAAGCAGATATTACAACCATGCCTCATGACTTAAAGGCAAACAGTTTTGAAATAAATGGAAAGATAAAAGTTCTAGGAAGAGAACTATTTTTAAATTTTTAAAAAAGATTTATTTACATATTTTTGGAAGTTGAGGGAGAGGAGGGGCAGGGGGAGAGAATCTTTCAAGCAGACTCCCTGCCAAGCAAAAAGCCTGGTGGGGGTCTCGATCCCACAACCCATGAGATCATGACCTGAGCTGAAACCAAGAGTCTGCCACTCAACCAACTGAGCCACCCAGGTGCCCCTATTTTAAACTATTTTAACTATGTAAACTACTTTATACTATTTTAAACTATTTTAAAAAATGGAAAGTTTGGAAATGAAAAACAACAGTATTGTCAGTTTTTTGGATTTTAGTTATTCTACCAAGTGTATAGAGGTATCTCATTGTGGTTTTAATTTGCATTTTCCTAATGACTAATGATGTTCAACATCTTTTCATATACTTATTTGCCATCCTTACAACTTTGGTAAAGTGTCTGAGTCTTGCTCATTTTTTAAATTGAATTTTTCATTGTTGAGCTTATGTATCTGAATACAGGTCTTTTGTCAGATATGTGATTTGCAAATATTTCTCAGTCTGTGGTTTGTTTCTTATTCTCATAGACTAAGAAATATTGTTAAGGTGGTGAAACTATTCTGTATAACACTGTAACAGGGGATGTGAGACATTATGCATTTGTCAAAACCTATAAAATTTTTCAGGACATGATACACAAAAAGAGTGTACAAACTTTAAGAAATCATTTGGGAGATCAAGGGCTCCCAAGATGGAATGCAGACTATGACAAAAGAGTCTAATTTGTATTACAATGTGTGAAACAGCCTCATTAAAGGGGATGAGAGGACAAAAGCTGACCTAAATAACTTTAGAAATGAATGGACTCTTTAAGACTAAAGGCAAAAGCAACTGCATATAAACGCTGTTATCTAGTTAATAAAGTTATTTTCCATGAGGAGATATATATATATGGTGGGGGTTAAAATGCCTACATAGATTTCTTGTTCTGTTGGCTGAGAGGTCTTAGAAGCGATACCTCTTTAGCAGTAGGAATATCCAATGCCCAGACCTTGGTTTCCTAATACAATTCTCTATAAAAGGAACGAGGACTCCTTAAAGAAATGGTTGATTCTAGGACTTGGGCAGTAACTATGTAAGATCAGCCTGAAGCAGCTTGTAGTAGTACCAGCATGTAAGCAAGTGCTTTAAAAAATCCAAAACTTAGTTTAATGGGGTTATGTCAAAGGGGCACAGAAGCCAACCAAAAGAGCTTCTAGTGTCCAAAGCTGGCACAGTTTACAAAATAAGAAGTATTGAATTACAACCAAAAAGCATAAAATAAATATTCATGAGTCTCTGCTTGTATAAATAAATTAATAAATGGAGAATAAGAGGAAAATCTCTAATGCAGGAGAATTCCAAGTAATTTATGCAAGTACTCTGCAAAACTCTCTACTCTTAGAGTGTGGGCTGTATATAGTGGTTCCTTTCCAAAAAGTAGAGTATGGAAAGAGGGATAAAAGAGTAACTTTTCAGAGGAGAAACCTGATGAAAATTACCTTAGCCAGGTGATCAAGAACAACATCAACAAGGATAAGTCATGCTGATAGCATGTATTCTTAATATGAAGTGAGGAGAATGGCACTTTACCTTTGTGATCCTTCTCCTAAGTCCTATAACCCCAGCCAACCATGGGGAAAATGCCAGGCAAATTCCATTAAAGGGGCATTCTATAAAATACCTGACCAGTACTTCTAAAACCTGTCAGGGTCACCAAAACAAGGAAAGTTTGAGAAACTATCATAACCAAAAGTCACTGAAGTGGACATGACAGCTAAATGTAATGTATCTGGATGGGATTTTGGAACACAAAAAGGACATTTGGTAAAAACTGAGGAAATATAAAGTATGGACTTTAGCTAATGATAATGTATCAACATTGGTTCATGAATTATAATAAATGTACCATAATAATATGACCTTAATAGAGAAAACCAAGGTGTAGGATATATGAAAACTCTCTGTACTATCTTTAATTTTTTTCTGTAAATCTAAAACTCTAATAAAAATAAAGCTTATTTTACAATATTCATAGAACTGTACACAGGAAACAGTGAATTATATAAATTTAAAATAAACTTTTTTAAATTTAAATTCAATTAGCCAACACATAGTACATCATTAGTTTCGGATGTAGTGTTCAACAATTCATCAGTTGCATTATAACACCCAGTGCTCATCACATCACGTGCCCTCCCTAATGCCCGTCACCCAGTTACCCCACCCCTCCACCCACCTCCCCTTCAGCAACCCCCAGTTTGTTTCCCATAGTTAAGAGTCTCTCATGGTTTCTCTCCCTCTGTGATTTCTTCCCATTACAGTCAACAAAACTAAAAGGCAACCTACAGAATGGGAAAAGATATTTGCAAATGACATATCAGATAAAGAGCTAGCTTCCAAGAACATAAAGAACTTATCCACACCCAAAAAACAAATAATCCAGTCAAGAAATGGGCAGAAGACATGAATAGACATTTCTCCAAAGAAAACATATAAATAGCCAACAGACACATGAAAAATGCTCAACATCACTTGTCATCAGGGAAATACAAATCAAGACCACAATGAGACACCACCTTACACCGGTTGGAATGGCTAAAATTAACAAGACAGGAAACAACAAATGTTGGTGAGGATGTGGAGAAAGGGGAACCCTCTTACACTGTTGGTGGGAATGCAAACCGGTACAGCCACTCTGGAAAAACAGTATGGAGGTTCCTCAAGAAGTTAAAAACAGAGCTACCCTACAACCCAGCAATTGCACTACTAGGTATTTACCTCAAAGATACAGATGTAGTGAAACCTGCACCCCAATGTTCATAGCAGCAATGTCCATGATAAAATAAACATTTTTAAAAAGGATATTGAGGGGCGCCTGGGTGGCTCAGTTGGTTAAGCGACTGCCTTCGGCTCAGGTCATGATCCTGGAGTCCCTGGATCGAGTCCCGTGTCGGGCTCCCTGCTCGGCGGGGAGCCTGCTTCTGCCTCTGACCCTCCCCCCTCTCATGTGCTCTCTCTCTCTCATTCTCTCTGTCTCAAATAAATAAATAAAATCTTTAAAAAAAAAAAAAAAGGATATTGAATCATGAGAATTCATGCATGTTGATCCTCAAAACAGAAAAACATTTGGATATTACATTGTCATTTGAAATGACTACTGAACTACTTCTTACTCTGAAAATTGGCAAATAGAGGGAAATAATTACATATTTATTCAACTTTTCAATTGTAATGATATGTTAGGTAAACCAAATAGCCCCAGTTGATGAGGGAAGGTTTGACTTTATAGAAAAATGCCAACTAAACAGAATAGAGAGATTTAGAAAATCATTTAGAGAGGTAATACCAGCAAGATGGCAGAATAGGAGTTTCCAGCCTTCATCCCCTCATAGAAACACTGATTTTGACAACCACCCACAGATGTGAGTATCTTTGTGGGAGCCCAAGAATCCAGCAAAGAAATCCCAGAACCCCAATGGAGCAAAAATATGAGAACGGATGCATTGAAAAGGATGAGAAGAACAGTTTCAAATTACCTGCATCACCTTTCCCCCAAGACATCACAACTCAGTGACCACCTTAGACTATGATTTCTCCAATAAGGAAAATGAGAGCACAGTGAGTACCCAGCTTCCCTCATTGTGCAGGACACTACCCAAGAGTCCCACTTCTTTCCTGCCCCACCCAGAACACTGAGGGGATCAACATGACTGACTAGTCTGGTGGCAGCTATGAGCAAAAACGGGGGGGCTCAGAGCAATTGGGGTGCAAACTCAACAAAGAACCATGGATTCTACTAACAACCTGATGGGCTCTACCAAGAGGCTTGCCAATGAAGTTCATATGACAATCACCTGCACTCCGCACACCCCTTCCCTGATGTAGCCAGCATCACCTGTATTCCCCTACAGATGGCATGCACAAGATTCTGCAGATCATGCACAAGCACACTCAGATGGCTGGCTCAACTCTGCTGGATTGAGTGAAAGCACATAACCTTGAACACTTTAGGGAACTGTACTAGGGAAAATAAATGGGAGGCATTTAGCACTTGACCTGGCTTTGAGAGATCAAGAGAAGCCACATAGTCCTAGGACTTATAAGAACTTTAAAAGTAACAAGATAAAAAGAATTCCTCACAAACCTTGCAGGCTAAGAGAGACTGGGATGATATACTCAAAATGTTGGAAGAAAAAAAGCCCTGCCAAAAAAGAATACTCTATCCAGTAAAATGGTCCTTCAGAAATGAAGAAAAGATAAAGACTTCCCCAAACAAAAGCTGCAGTAGTTCATCACTAGACCTGTCTTACAAGAAATGCTGAAAGGAGTTCTTCAAGCTAAAATAAAAGCTAATTAGTAAGATAAAAACATATGAAAGTATACAACACACTGATAAAGATACGTATATAATCAAATTAAGAATATTCTATTGAAAATGGTGGTGTGTTGATCATTTAACTCTCATAAAAATATTTAAAACAGCCATAGCTACAATAATTTGTTGATGAAGACAAAATATTAAAAGGTGTAAATTGTGATATCAAAAACAAAAAATGAGGAGGGAGTAAAAGGGTAGGGTTTTTGTATGCTATTGAAGTTGTTTTCAGCTTAAAATAGACTATTTCTATAAGACATTTTATGTAAGCTTCACGGTAACCACAAAGCAAAAACCTACAGTAGATGCACAAAAGACAAAGGAAGGGAATCAAAGCATACCACTAAAGAAAATTATCCATCCACAAAGGAAGACAGTGAGAGAGGGAAAAAAGGAACAAGGTCACTACAAAACAGCCAGAAAATAATATGATGGCACTGTTAAGTCCTACCTATCAATAATTACCTTAAAAGTAAATGGATTAAATTCTCCAATCAAAAGTCATAGAGTGGCTGATTTAACCAAGGAGGTGAAAGATCTTTATTCTGAAAATTTTAAGACATTGATGAAAGAAATTGAAGAAGGCACAAGTAAATAGAAAGATATTCCATGTTAATGGATTAAAAGGATTAATATTTAATATTGTTAAAATATCCACACTACCTAAAGCCATCTATAGAATAATGCAATTCTTATCAAAATTCCAATGGCATTTTTTTCAAAAGTAGAAAAAAAATTCATATGACACCACAAAAGGCCCTAAGCAGCCAAAACAAATCCTGAGAAAGAAGAATAAGCCTGGAGGCATTACACTTCCTAATTTCAAACTGTATTACAAAGCTATAATAATCAAAATAGTATGAGACTGGCCTAAAACAGACACATAGACCAGTGGACCAGACTTGAGAGCCCAGAAATAAACCTGCATATATACAGTCAATTAATATTTGACAGAGAGCCAGGAATACTCAGTGGTGAAAAGACAGACTCTCCGATAAATGATGCCGGGAAGTTGGATATTCACATGCAAAAAAATGAAACTAGACCCCTAGCTTACATCAGTCACAAAAAATAACTAGGAATGGATTAAGACTTAAATGTAAGATCTGAAAACATAAAACTCCTAGAAGAAAACATAGGGGAAAGATCTTTGAGATTGGTGTTAGCGATGATCTTTTGGAATTGACACCAAAAGTACAGGCAATAAAAGTAAAAATAGATAAGTGGAACTACATCAAAATAAACAGTTTCTGAACAGCATGAGGACATTCTCTTTTTAAAAAGATGAGTGTTTCACAATAAGTATATCATAATGATAAAGACCAAAAACTGATGTCAGACAGACTTGGGTCTGAATCTGGTTCTGACACTTATGATATTGAGGGCAGTAGTGGTCATTCATCTGTTTTTTTTTATTATTATTCTTATGTTAATCCCCATACATTACATCATTAGTTTTAGATGTAGTGTTCCATGATTCATTGTTTGTGCATAACACCCAGTGCTCCATGCAGAATGTGCCCTCCTCAATACCCATCACCGGGCTAACCCATCCTCCCACCGCCCTCCCCTCTAGAACCCTCAGTTTGTTTTTCAGAGTCCATCGTCTCTCATGGTTCGTCTACCCCTCCGATTTCCCCCGCTTCATTCTTCCCCTTCTGATACCTTCTTCTTCTTCTTCTTCTTCTTCTTTTTTTTTCTTAACATATATTGCATTATTTGTTTCAGAGGTACAGATCTGAGATTCAACAGTCTTGCACAATTCACAGCGCTTTTGGTTTTTTTTTTAAGATTTTATTTATTTATTTGAAAGAGAGAGAGCATGAGCAGGGGGAGGGGCAGAGAGAGAGAAGCAGGCTCTCCGCTGAGCAGGGAGCCAACTCGGGGCTCAATCCCAGGACCCTGAGATCATGACCTGAGCCGAAGGCAGATGTTTAACCGACTGAGCCACCCAGGTGCCCCTCATCTGTTTTTGATGCCCCAAATCTGAACCAACTTACATTTGAGTAATTCTGTGTCATATGAGACAAGGTGAGAGAGCACATCTCCCTCCCTGGAGCTGGGAAGGCCACAATTTTGCATCCCCATCCCTCTCGCATGAGGACATGTGACCTCCAGTCTCCATGTTTTCTCTGCTTGAGATCTTAATTCCACACAGAAAAACCATTCACACATTACAGCTCATGTGTCCTCACCAGCAGTTATAAGGTTACAGTCCTGTGATTAGCAGGTTCACTGAGGGAGGCAGTTCCCCCAAGAGACATGCTGTACAGACAAGAACAGTTTACTCCTACTACATTATCTTTGAAGTGCAGTTAATGGAAGAATCAGATAAAAATTTAATTTTTTTCACATAATGGAGCACACACAAAAAATACCATCCAGATCTCAAAGCAATATAGTCAGTTTAAAATTGTATTAAAAGAAGTAAACAAAGGATGGTCACAAGAAGAACTGAACTGGTGGTCTCCATGATAAAATGGAAGAGATATTTTACAATCAAAATAAAATACAACAAAATTAAAATTGTTAGCAGGGGAAATGCTTCCTGTACTTTCCTCATGCTTTCATGGGAAGACTTCTGCTACACACTCCAGGAGGGAAAAGTAGAAAGATTGTCCCAGATCATTTAAAGAACACTTCCATGCTACCTCTCCAAATAATGAGCTCAAGAAATGCTACCTCTCCAGATAATGAGCTCAAGAATTAGAAGAGGAGCATGTAGAAGTTATAATTAGAAACATAGTAGAAGGAAATTTCTCAAAACTGAAGAAAAACGTGAGTTTTTAACATTGAAAGGATTCACCAAGTCCCACACATATCCTGAGAGAAAGCACACAGCTAGACATAAACTTGTAAAACAACAACAAAAAAATCTACATTTTCAGGATACAAAGTTCGTGTCAGAAGCTTCCAGGCAAAAGAATAGAAGATACTAACAAAGGAAAAAGAATCAAACTGACATCAAACTTCTCACCTGCAATTCTGGAAGTCAGAAGTGCAGTACAATAATTTTTTATAAATTATTGAAAGAACTGCAAATGCTAAATCAGATGCACAGCCAGAATACAAAAGTCAAAGTGAATGGGTTGCCTGGGTGGCTCAATTGGTTAAGCGTCTGCCTTCAGCTCAAGTCATGATCCCAGGGTCCTGGGATCGAGTCCTGCATCAGACTCCTTGTTCAGCAGGGAGCCTGCTTCTCCCTCTGCCTGCCACTCCCCCTACTTGTGCTCACTCTCTCTCTCTCTCTCTCTGGCAAATAAATAAATAAAATCTTAAAAAAGAAAAAGTCAAAGTGGAATTCAAGGACACGACTAAGTAAATTTCACAATCTTCACTTGTCATGATGAGCACTGAGTACTATATAGAATTGTTCAATCACTATATTGTGCACCTGAAACTAATATAACATTGTATGTTAGTTAAAAATAAAAATAAATTTCACGATCTATACAGAAGTTGTGACAGTCATAAAAATTTATGCCCCATAAAATAAAGCAACAAAATTAATTTGTAATGTAAAATCTAATATAAGAAGAATTTGATTAAATGCTTAGTTACACTTGGGGGATTTTAATACAATTATGTGAGTATTTCATAGTTCATGTAAATAGAAGTTAAGTAAGAATATTAGAATTTGATTAACAGTAAAAAAGCTTAATTTAATAAAGGACATTGTCCCAGATTATTACCAAGAACCTGGTTTATTGGCGGAAAGAAATTACAAAATTCCCCAAACTGAAGAATAACAGGCCCTAATTTCTGACCATAATCCATTAAGCCTAGAAAGAAACAGCCCCTCCCAAATGACCAGAAGAAATAAACCATCTGGAAACATTCAGACCGAGAACATCAGGGGCTTCCTCTGAAGATTTATTAGTACTTCTATGACCAAGCAGGTATGTATAGGATTCTATGACTCATTCCTGAAAGGGTTGATACAAGGCAGAAATGAAGCCTTAAAGAGAAAAGACTGAGCTGTATCTGGTGTGCCAGCTGGGTCCAAAGTCAGCTCTGTATGTTGAGGTAGTCATAGAAGTTACTGTACTCTTTCCTGGGATGCCCATCTCAGAAGGATCCTCTTTGCACCTCATCTGCCCTGGAAATATGGCATGTCTGATTATCTCAGACACTGTTGTGAGAGTCCTCTCCCCAGTTATCCTGCCTGCTAGTCACTCCTTCCTTGACCTCATTGTTCCATCCATAAAAGAAGAAGTCTGACCTACTTGATTCCAAAGATCCTGATTATAAGAGTTTCCAGGGTGTTATGCATTGTATAAAAATGTGTTTATTCACTTCACTAAACGATTCTTTTCCGTGTCCCTCTTAATTTAAGCCCCTGACCCTGGAAACACAGTACAAAGGGAAAGAGTTTTCAGTTGGTCCCAATGCAGTGCGATGAAGACTAATTTAGAGGGGAAGCACCAAGAGCAGAGACATTGCAACACTCCCATGAGTGGGGTGGGGGAGGGGGCAAGGAAGACCCCCCTGATGTGTGGATTCTCTCTTTATATACTGCCCTGATATTTTCACCTTCTCTTCTATTCTTCTGCCTCCCCTCAGAACAGGGTTCTGAGTAGTGAATTATCAATTAATGATTCTGGCCTACAGGTCAACGTTCCTTTGTATCTCTTTTTGTTTCATTGCCCATGACCCACCCCTTGAACCCCGCCCAATGGAGGCAAATAAAAACCTGAGTCCAGAGCCCCACCGCAGAATGTTCTGGACTCCTGGATCTGCCACATCCTTCTTAAAGACTATGAAATTCTTGCTCCTGACCCTTATTGTATTTTTGATCCTGTTCCAGATGCAGCCAGGTAACCAGAACCAAGGAAAAAGGAAGAGAGCTAGGGTGGGGAACTGGCCATGAAGGTTTATTACCTTTCTGTCCATTCAGACGAGGTTTTCAGGGGTGCCTGAAATCTGCTTGACCTTATCAGAATGTACTCCCAGGACAGACCTGAGACCCCATACTGGGAATATGTATCTAGCCAGGAGCCCTAGATCCATGGAGTAGGGCAGGATGTCTTCCAAAAAGTCCTTCTCATACTCAGGTGTAACTTCAGCGTCCAAAATTGCCTTGGTACTTTGCACCAATGTCCCAAGGACCCAATTGAGCAACTGCCTGACTTCAGCTGTCTTTCCAGTCCCTACCAGATCATGAGTCCTGAAGGCCTTCTCAGACACTAAGTTCTGTTATCTCTCCATATAAAATCTTGTTCTAGTCTGGAATGAAAATATCTGCAGAGCAGTCATGTGGAAGAGAGCACAGTCCTTTCTGCTCCTTTCCAACTATAAAAACCTGTGATTTTGCTAATGATTTATAATAAGATTTTATAAACAAGTGGCCAGAGCTGTGAAACTACTATATATGAAGGCCTGGATAATTTTTAGACAAGGTACAATTAAATGCATATAAGTATGTGTGTGCTTATAGTTCTTTTTTTTTAACCAAAAAAAGTAACTATATATAGCTCTAAAATGTTTTTATTCAATACATGGTAGACAACTTCCTTGTCGGCACATAAAAATTAACGTCATTGCTTCTAGGACTCACATACTATTCCATCATGTAGACAGACCATAATTTGTACATCTAACCCTTATTCAGGGTAAAATGTGATCTTTCCAGATCTTTGATAAGACAAATAGAACTGCAACTGGCTTTTTGCACAGTTATTTTTACTTACTTGGACAAAAATTTCAAAGTAAGTTCCTAGAGGTGGACTTGCTAGGTAGAGTAAGTTTATGATTTTGTTTTTCATGAGTACTTATTCCATGTCTCCTGTGGATCAAACATAGCCAGAAGAAATCACTCACTGTCCAGGGCAAAAAAACTTTAGAAGACCCAAATGAACATTCTTTACATAAACCCAGAAAAATCAAGGTTGTGGCAACTTCTCAACTGTAACACTGATATGAAAGGAAAATAAATACTTTAAATAGTGAAGGAAAAGAAACATGAACCTAGAAATCTTATATTCATTTACACTGCTATTTAAATATAGAAGTATAACAAAAATATTCTCAAGCTAGAGGGCCTAAGAATGTTTGCCACACAAAGACACATTTTGAAAACACTCTTGGAGGAAGAACTCAAATAAAGAAATGAATCCAGGAGAAAGGTGGAAATGATATGAGAGGTAAGAATTATCAATTAGTTTGTAATTTTTTAGTTGATTTGAAAAAAACTAGACTTGGGGGGGTATAGACAAAGAAAATGTATCCCATAATTCCCATAAGTTTTAGATAATTAATGTGATTCAGGAGGGGATGGCCAAGGGTCAGTGGAGAGAAAGGCCAGGAATATGAAAACATTGCTGAGGTACTTGCCTTGTTAAAAGTAAGGTATAATTATAGACAAGTTTCAGTAATCAATAAAGATAGATTATCATGGACATGGGCTTCATGTTATTGCTATCAGCATAAGAATAAAAATAAAATGAGCACATTTTAAACCAGCTGGGAAAAAAACTCTTATCTAATCAAAAATAGTAAATAAGAAAAAAACAAGTAGAAAATATAAGATACCAGAAATAAATCCTAATGTAATTTTAATTACAATTAATGTAAATGAATTAAACTCACTAGATAAAGGCTTAGGCTTTCAAATGAGAAGGGAAGATCAAACAACAGGTAATCTAAAAGACACAGACATGCTTGATCTAAAAAGATATGGATTAAGATACTGAAGTGCCATACCAGGCAAATATAAACTAAAAGAAAGCTGAAGTAGCAATCTTAATATGTGGCAAAGAAGAATTTAAGGCAAAATATATAATAATTGATAAAGAGGCAGGTTATGTACTGGTAAAAGAAATAACTGGGTCATAAGAACCTTTGGCACTTACAATTTCAGCTTCCAGATTTGAAAAACAACAAATCAGAGAGGGAGACAAACCATAAGAGACTCTTAACTCTAGGGAACAAACTGAGGGTTGTTGGAGGGGAGGTGGGTGGGGGGATGGGGTAACCTTAAGGAAGGTACTTGATGCAATGAGCACTGGGTGTTATAGGCAACTCATAAATTACTAAATTCTACCTTTGAAACTAATAATACACTATATGTTAATTAAACTGAATTTAAATTAAAAATTAAAAAAAAGAAAAACAGCAAATGGTGGTACTTCAGAGAGGAATAATTAAGTGAACAATGGCATTTGAAGATCTTTAACCCGATTTTAACACTTAACTGATAACAACACACTGAAGATCTGACCAATGTGTTGAATAAACTTAAGCTATTAGATACTTATATTTATATGAGGACATTTCTCTGCCCAACAGAGAGTAAGCTTTGTTTTGAGAACACAAAAATTTTGCAAAATTTACAAAAATATCTCACATATATGACCACAAAGAAAGCTACATTAAATCAAATAATATCATAAACATAATATCTCCAATATAACCAATAAAACTGGAAATTGATAATAAAAGAACAGCAAATAACTCATTTGTTTGGAAACCAAACAGCACATTGCTAAATAAACTTTGACCTATATAAGAAATTATATTTGCTAACAACTAAGTCACATGGATATGCCCAGAGTCAAATGGTGGGGCAGATCCCCTCAACCATAATGGAAGAGAATCATGAAATTATAGAGCAAAGGGTGTGGATCCAAAAGAGGGTGAAAATCTGGGGCCTTTTTCACAGTTGACCTACCACATGATATTAGAAGTCAGGGTGGGATTACCTTGGGCAGTGAGGGGAATGGGGGAGGAGAGGAATATTAATGGCTGCAGGAAGACATGGAGGGGCTTTCTAGTGCTGATTACATGAGTAGTTTTATGATGATCCATTCAGTTGCACATCAATACCTAGTGCATGTTTCTGGAACGTGTTATGCTTGAGTTAAATTTTTACTTTAAAAACTCAAGCATAGGGCGCCTGGGTGGCTCAGTTGGTTAAGCGACTGCCTTCGGCTCAGGTCATGATCCTGGAGTCCCTGGATCGAGTCCCGCATCGGGCTCCCTGCTCGGCAGGGAGTCTGCTTCTCCCTCTGACCCTCCTCCCTCTCATGCTCTCTGTATCTCATTCTCTCTGTCTCAAATAAATAAATAAAATCTTTAAAAAAAAAAAAACTCAAGCATAAGTTCGTTATATACAGCTTCTAGATTTATGCCTTCTGTAATTTTTATCTAGATTTCCTCCTATTTGTCCTTCTTCTATCCTTTTTTTTTCAATATCCAACCTGATTCCTGAATATCTTCTTTCATTTGAAATGATATGTGGTATCACTAAAGTGTATAGAGGAGCAAATTTCAGCCATTGTTAGTTAAGTATTGGATCAAGTTAAAAAATATTTTTAAAACTATATATGACCCTTTGGGAACTTTTAAGATTGATAAAGAACATCAAGACCCAATGAAATATACAATGATATCAGCTGCATTTCTCAATTTTTTAATTTAATCTTTCTTAATTAAAATGTGTTATTAGAAAACCTGTTCAGATTCACTTAACAATTAACAGCCAAATTTTGACAGTTTAGGGATAACAAGTGATAATGTCTCAACGGCAAAACTTGTCAATTAAATGTACTCTATCCAATAAAACTTGGAAAATTCTATGTCTCCCCATCTGTTTTCTGTGAAGTGACCAATAGGCCTTTCACAAACATCTCAAAATTAAAAGGAAACATATTTTCATCTAACTGTGGGGATATTCCATCCTCAGAGTTTCTGTACAATTCTTGGTTTTTGCCCTTCCAGAATTTATTAATGTGTGGACATTTCCTCCAGATATGTTATAGACTGTGTCTATAGGATCCTAGTTCTCCCAATCACCACCATCAGCATCACCTGGGAACTTGTTAGAAATGCAAATTTTTCCAGCTTTATTGAGATATAATTGACATAGGATGTTGTGTAAGCTTAAAGTATATAATGTGTTGACTTGATACACTTATATATAGCAAAATGATAGCCACCACAGAGTTCGCTAACATGTCCATCATGTCACATAATTTCCTTTGTGTGTGTGTGTGTGGTGAGAACATTTAAGATCTACTCTCTTAGCAATGTTCAAGTATTTAATTAAGTATTGTTAACTATAATCACCATGCTGTATATTATATCTCCAGAACTTATTTATCTTACAATTGGAAGTTTGTACCCTTTGAACAACATCTCCCCATTTCTCCCACCCGTTGGTAACCATCATTCTAATCTCTGTTTCTATGAGTTTGATGCTTTTAGATTCCACATATAAGTAAGATCATACAGTATTTGTCTTTCTCTGTCTGACTTATTTCACTTAGCATAATGCTTTCAAGATCCATCCATGTTGTAGCAAATGGCAGGATTTCCTTCTTTCTCATGGCTGAATAATATTCCTGTGTGTGTGTGTGTGTGTGTGTGTATGATCTTTATCCATTCATCTGTTGCTAGACACTTACACTTGTGTATCATGGCTGTTATTTCTATATCTTGGCTGTTGTGGTTAATGATGCAATGAACATAGGAGTACTGATATCTCTTCACAATAGTGGTTTCTCTTCTTCAGATATATACCCAGAATTGGAATTGCTGGATCATATGAGTTCTATTTTTAATTTTGGGGGAAAACCCCATACTGTTTTCCATAGTGGCAATACCAACTTACATCCCCACCAACAGTGCACAAGGATTCCTTTTTCTTCACATCTTCTCTAACACTTGTTATCTCTTATTTTAGTATCCATTCTAACAGGTGTGAAGTGATATCTCACTTTGGTTTTAATTTGCATTTCCCTGATAATTAGTGAAGTTGAGCAACTTTTCAGGTACCTCTTAGCCATTTCAATGTCTTCTTTAGAAAACTGTTTAGGTCCTTTGCTCATTTTTTAACTGGATTGTTGTTTTGTGTTTGTATTTTTTTTTTTTGCTACTAAGTTATATGAGTTCTTTATACATTTTGGATATTAACCCCTTACCAGTTATATGATCTACAAGTATTTTCTCCCATTCCATAGGTTGCCTTTTCATTTCGTTGATAGTTTCTTTTGCCATGCAGAAGATTTTTCATTTGATGTAATCCTATGTGTTGATTTTTGCTTTTGTTGCTTGGGCTTTTGAAGTCCTATCCAAAAATCATTGCCAAGACCAATGTCAAGGAGATATTTCTCTAGGTTTTATTCTAGGAGTTTTAGAGTGTCGGGTCTTCACTTTCAGTCTTTAATTCATCTTGAGTTCATTTTTGTGATTGGTGTAAGATAAGGGACCAATTTCATTTTTCTGCATATAGACATCCAGTTTCCCCGCACCATTTGTTGAAGAGATTATCCTTCCTTCACTGAGTGTTCTTGCCTCCCTGGTCAAACATCAGTTGACCTTATATGTAGGGATTTATTTCTGGGCTCTCAATTCTGTTCCATTATGCCAGTACCATACTGTTTTGATTACTATAGCTTTGTAATATAGTTGAAATCAGGAAGTATGATGCCTCCAGCTTTGTTATTTTTCAGGATTGCCTTGGCTATTTGGGTGTTTTTTTTGTGGGGTTTGTTTTGTTGTTGTTGTTGTTGTTGTTTGTGGTCCCATATGAATTTTAGAATTGCTTTTTCTATTTCTGTGAAAAATGCCATTGGTATTTTCTTAATAGAGATTGCATTGAATCTTTAGATGGTTTTGGGTAATGTGGACATTTTAACAGAATTGATTCTTCCAATCTCTGAACACAGGACATCTTTCCATTTACTTGTGTCTTCTTCAATTTCTTCCATCAAAGTCTCATAGTTTTTTAGAAATGCAAATTTTCAAGCCCCATCTCAGACATACTGAATCAGAAATCCTGGGGTGGGGCCAGCAGTCTCTGTCTTAACAAGCCATCTGGGGAGTTGTGATGCATGCTCAAGTGTGAGAATCAGTAATAATCTACTATAGCTGTATTTCTGAGATGGCCAAGTAAAACACTGATTTTTGTTTCATTATTGCCTGTTAGAGCAATTATTTCTGTGGCATTTGTGGATCCGTTCAAGCAGAAACTTCTATACCTGTGGTATGATAAATGCAAATAACTCTGCTGCAACAGAATTCAATTAGCCTACTCTGCTCAGCTAATTTTACATAATCACACAACTTCTTACCAAAAAAAAAAAAAACTACAGCTCCTGCTGGCTAGCAAGTTCTTTTGATATTGACAATAAGATGCTTGACAATAAGAAATTGACAATAAGAAATGTGGTATATATCAAATCTTTTTTGCTTACACAATCTCTCCTACTGAACACAGGGTTATTGTGAAGATTACAAATATAGTCATTCTAATTGTTACAACTATAAGCATCAGTATCTTGAGATAATTGACATTCTTTACTCTTTTCAGTCTGCGGGGGCCAAAAATCTTGCTGGATCATAAAAGGACACTGAAGGAAAAACTGCAAATCTGGTGAACAGGTGAAAAAGCCATGTAAAAATGGTGACTATTGCTGCATTCCAAGCAAGACAGATTCTCAACCACACAGACCAACCCAAGCACCTATCAGGAAATGCTGAATTGTAAGCGCTGGTTCAGAAAGAAATGATGTTTTGGAGTATGTACCATTAGCCATCATGAGGCAAACAAAAATTTAGAGTGAAGCAGAAGAAATTTGGGACTTGTCAGGCCCGGGATTGTTAATTCCAGTCTCTCTTTCATGGGTCCATTAAGGCACATGACCTCCTCTCTGCTGTCATTCATCTCTGTCCTTACAAGTCTGGATTAAGACTTTGAGGTGCCCAAAGTACTCACTGACAATACAGTGGTGTTCCACCCTCACCAATATGTAATTCAAAACAAAACAATAATCGATCAATATAATAGAATAAAACTTAGAAAACTTCCAGTGTTTCCCATGAAAATTTCCTCAATAATTTTTTGAAACATCAAATATCAAATTACTTCATCCAAGAAAAACATTTTTCCATTTCTTTTGTACCTGCTTTGCTAGTGTCCCATGTCAAGGGTACTATTCTCTCCATCTAGGCCAAAGAGTTTAAAAGTATCTGGTGAATTCCTTGTTTTATACTTGCCTTCTTGTTCAACATAAGTAGCTCCATAATTTTTTTGACCAACAGCTACCAGGACACTAAGAATTTCTTTATAAAATAGAAGACACTTCAGATAAATGCATCCCATTTATTACTAACTCATCTTTGGTTGTAAACGTCTGTCTGACATAGACCAATGGAACAGAATGGAGACCACAGAATTAAGCCCCCACATATATGGTCAACAAATATTCAACAAGAGAGCCCCAATGAAGAATATTCAATGGAGAAAGAATAGCGTTTTCATTAAATGGTTCTGGGAAAACTGGATAACTATCTGTAGAAAAAATGAAATTGGACCCCTATTTTACACCACTCACAAAAATGAACTCAAAATAGGTTAAAGACTGAAATTGAAGACCTGAAACTGTATAACTCCTAGAAGAAAACCAAGGGGGAAAACCCCCTTGAGAGTGGTCTTGGCAATGATTTGTTGGATGTGATACCAAAGTCCAAGCAACAAAATCATAAATCACCAAACAGGACTACATCAAACTAAAACTCTTCTGCACAGCAAAAGAAACTGTCAACAAAATAAAAAGGAAACCTATGAAATGGGAAAGAATATTTGCAAATCATTTATCTGGCAAGGGATTAATATCCAAAATATATGAGGAACATACAACAATTCAGTAGCAAAACAGATTAAGAAATGGGCAAAGGACTTGAACAAAAACATTTTTCCAAAGAAGACATACAAATGGCCAACACGTACATGAAAAGGTACTCAATATCACCGACCAACAGGGAAATTTAACTCAAAAACACAATATGAGATCACCTCACACTAACATGGCCATCCCCAAGAAGATAAGAGTTAATAAGGGTTGGTGAGGATCTGGAGAAAAGAGAACCCTTGTGCACTGTTGGTAGGAATGCAACTGTGGAAAACAATATTGAGGTTTCTCAAAACATCTGAAATAGAACTACCATATGATCCAGCAATTCCAATTCTGGGTGTATATTTAAAGGAAATGAAAACAGGATCTCAAAGAGACATCTGTACTTCCATTTTCATTGCAGCATTGTTCACAGTAGCCAGCATATGGAAGTGAGCAATCTAAGTGTCCATCAATGGACAAGTGGGTAAAGAAGATGTGGTGTATGTATACGATGGAATATTATTCAGCCATGAGAATGAAGGAAGTCCTGCCTTTTGCAAAACATGGATGGACCTGGAGGATGTTATGCTAAGTGAGGTAAGTCAGATAGGAAAAGATAAATACTGTATGATATCACCTATATGTGGAATCTAAATAAAAGTCAAATTTTTTAAAAGCAGAAAGTAAAATAGTGGTTACCAGGGGCTGGGGGTTGGGTTACCAGGGGCAGGAGAGATACTGTTTAAGGGCACAAACTTGCAACTAGTAGGTAAATATTAAGTCCTGGAGATTTAATGCACAATATAGTGAATATAGACAACAGTATCGTATTATAGCCATCAAACTTGATAAGAGACTAGATCTTAACTAGTTCCACCAAAAAAAAAAAAAAAAAGGAAATTATGTGACATGATAGAGGTGCTATCACTAAAATGGCAATCATATTACACAATATATAAATGTATCAAATCAACATGTTCTACACCTTACATTTACACAATATTATATGTCAAGTATTTCAGTTAAAAATAAAATAACCACTCCTCTAAATAAATAAATAAACAGACAAAAAAGCCTTCTGTCTGATATCCTGCCCTAGAATGCAGCTGGGCCAGAGGAACGCTCTGAGGAATCCTTCTGTCTCCTTTGCTTAAGGGCTAGATGACAAAGACAACCCTGCTGATTTGCAAGCTCCATGGACTTCTTTTCTTCTCTTTTTTTTAAAATAGATTTTTTAATGTTTTATTTATTTACGTACTCTCTACAGCCAACATGGAGCTCAAACTCACAACCCCGAGATCAAGAGCCGCATGCTCCTATGACCGAGCCAGCCAGTCATCCCTTCGTGGGCTTATTTTCTTGACCCAAGGTCTGATCATATTTGGCAATCCAAGGGCCTATCCAGGAGGTAGCTGAACCCTACATGATAATATTTACTTTCCTGAGGATGTGTGTGTGAGGAGAGGAGGAGAGGAGAGGAGGACCTAGAAAAGAACAAGAAAAAAAAAAATCTCAAATAAATGCTCCAGTATAAGCACCATTGAGAGGACAGAGCTCAAGATCAGTTCCACTGCATACCTTTTTGTTACCTCTTTCAAGAGGTCCATTCCAAAGGACCACGTAGAAGTCCTTGAGGACTCCATATTGGTTTTGATCTTTGCACAACTCCACCTTCTTGGCGACTCAACAAGGTGAGGAGCCTTGAGCTCCCCATCATGGTTTGATAATCTCAGGTTTTGGGAACTTGTAAGAAAATCTTATCCTGAACAAGAAGAGCTTATAACAGCAAGCACAGTTAAACCCAGACTATTGGCCAGAGTCTTGCAGAAAGTTCCCAGCCAAGTATCCCTTATCCAACCAGTTTTTGTTCTAAATAATTATGAGCTACCTGCTGATACCATTCTCTCTAAACTTCAGATGTTACAATATCAGGAGCTCTATTTCCCTTCTTGGGAATTTAACAACTAAATTTGAATTCTAAGAATAAAACGCTACTCAAACCTAGCAGCACTAAAACAAAACAAAACCCCTGTGACATAGATACTAGTACTATCACATTTTGTAGATGAGAAAACTAAGGCCAAAAAAGGGCTAATTTCATTAATTTATTCAACAAATATTTTCTAAATAGCGATTTTATTGAAAGACATGTGGTTGACACTGGAGCTATAATGCTGAAGATGACAGGCTTGTTACCTGATCTGATGAAGCTTATGGTCTAGCAAAGAAAGTGGAAAATAAACAAGCGAAAACATACATAATTTGTGATTGCTAATACAAATGAAATAAGAAAGGCACTCAGACCAAATGACAACTTGAATAGGAGGGCCTCTCCTATTCAGTTATGAGTATTCAGAGAAATCCCTTCTGAGAATGTGACATTCAATGACATTGGGGCAGACTATGAATTGGGGTGGGGTAATTCAGATGTTCCTGCTTTTCTTTTTTTTTAAGATTTTATTTATTTATTTGACAGAGAGAGAGAGCACAAGCAGGGGGAGCAGCAGAGGGAGAGGGAGAGCTGAGTAGGGAGCCTGATGTGAGGTTCGATCCCAGGACCCCTAGAATCATGACCTGAGCCGAAGGCAGCCACTTAACCAACTGAGCCACCTGGGCACCCCTGTTTCTGCTTTTCTGTAGCAGGATGAAGAATGGTTTTCTCAAAGCCTTCCATTTGGAAAGGGTCAAGGATCTCTTCATCATCAGGACATGGAGACACACCATTCATAACATTTAAAACGTAAGTTTTTTATGCTTGGATGGAACCAGAAGAGCTATTCTTTATCCTATGTAGAAATTTCTCCTATTCCATCACTTAACCTCAGCTTGACCAAGTCAGTTACAGAATACCCTTGACCTCTCTGGGCAGCCAGGTCCTAGTAAGGGAGTTCAGCCTGTTAGAACATACTAAACTAAAATTAAGTTGGAAATAGCCCATCACCATCCTGGGCACTCCACACGGGGTCATCCAAGAAGAGAACAGTTTTTTTTTATCCACATGCCAGCCCTGTAAATTCCTGCAGACTGTTCTCCTGCAGGTATGGTCATTGATCCTAGTAGAATCAGCAACCCCTTCTAAAGCTCTACAGGGACTTTTAGGGCCAAGTAAACAAGAGGAAGCAAGAGTTGATGTGGTGTGAAAATGCAACTCTAAGGAAGCAGGATAAAGCTGGTCGACTGTAGGGGTCACATCAAGGTTCTGCATCCCAAAGGCAGATCTGAATGTCAAGGCCTTCATGGATGACTCCAGGACCTCCAATGGCCTCCAGGGTGCCCTTGTCAAAAGTAACATCCCAAATTACTGTGGATCTGCCTTGGGTAAGGAGCCTTTCTGATGACATTGGATATCCCCCTTTGAGTCCTATTACAAATTATCTCCCCCAAATTCTTCAGCAAGCCAGCTCCATTATCTTGGGCAAGTCACTTC